>NC_143566.1:34057500-34357500 GCF_054136105.1 Typopeltis vanoorti | reverse complement strand
GCAAGAAAAATCAACAAGAAAACGAACCCAGAATTTTTCAATGAAGTATAGAGGGTATCCTCTTTATCTTACCTTCAGTTTATCCTAAGAAAGAACATAATTTCACCCTCTGCTGATCAGGGAAATCCACGCTTTCAAAAGGCAATCCATCCTTTTACAAAACTAGTAAATTAAGGTTTAATGGGAAAACTTTTCTTATAAATTCAACACTTTAGTACGAAACCTGTTTTTCTTAGAACAGGTCTCGAATCCAGATCTTTTCAAATCATGGGTAGAGCAGTTCATATAACTGTGCTATTCAAGCATAGGCAAATGGATTATTATTGTTAGGGATTGTCTATAATCGGTTTTCAAGATTATTCAAATATAAACAATGAAAGACAATTATCCTGCTTGATCGATATTTTGGTAGTGAATGAAGGGCTTAATAGTTTCATTCGAATTATTTGATCTTCCGTTTATTTTGCTGGCTTATTTTTTTGTCTTGTTTCAAGCACACACACGCGGAATTTTAGTCGGTTTGCAAGAGCTGGGCGGCAACAGTTAGGGACAACACAATTTCAATAGAAACGGTTTTTATTACACTCAATGCGATCGAAGGTTTCATAGGAAGTCTCTTGTAATCACGAGTCCCAATTTTAAAGAAAATTTCACAGAATTAAGGACCCATACAGTTAATAAAAAATTCTTTAATTATTAAAGTTATGCCTACAGTATGCATAGCATGCTAAACATCTTATGATTTCTTAATTAAGCGACATTTTGTTGATAATAGAAAAAAAATAAGCAGTCTACGTCATCTGGCATACTCAAGCAGATCTTATTATTGCCAAGATTACATATAATATCATATCTGCCTTCCCGTGTAGTTAGAAGATATATCATATAACATAGTTCCATTGTTTGTTACTTCATGGAAAGAAATAATTACTTTAAAAACACATCTGAAATTACCTTCTTTTAAAATTATGTAAGAATATGCAATGTAGTATAAAAAATTAGAAGTTCTGTTTCTGCTGATATGTTTTCATTTGCTTCGTTCAAATACGAATTTTACTTGGGCTAATCTGATATGTAACCTCATTCTTCACTATATTTTTATATAAATTCGGAACAAACCTCACTTAAGAATCTCTCATCCTTTTGGATATTTTACTAATACTTCTGAGATATTCCATGACGCCCTGCGACTGTCTGCTTTACGAGAATCTTATCCCTCTTCCTTTATTTTTTTAAAAATAAAATTTAGAATAAAATAATTTATAATAACACTTCTTATTGCTTTCACCTACAGTTAACTTAAACACTCTCCTCTTTGCAGACGACCAAATAATAATTACAAATTCTGAAGATAACTTACAGAAAGCTATTTTAAGTCTAAATGAGATATCCAAAGATTATGGTATGATAATATCGACGGAAAAATCAAAAACTATGGCCTTTAAAGGACACGATCCAGCAAGAACTAAAATAGTAATAGATAACAAGATCTTAGAACAGGTGAATTCATTTAACTACCTAGGATGTATGATCACGTATGAAAATGAAAAAGATATAAACGTAAAAATTGCAAAATATTTAAAAATAACAGGTGTAATTAACTCTATATTTAAAGCAAACCTAGTTCAAAAACAAACCAGGCTAAAAGTATACAATACATTAGCCTTACCGGTCTTAATGTATGGAAGCGAAATCTGGACAATAAAACAAAAAGACAAACAAAGATTAACAACAGCAGAAATGAAGTTTATGAGAAAAACTGCAAAGTATACCTTATTTGATCACAAAAGAAACGAAGATATTATGAAAGAATTAAACCAAGAACCAGCAATAGAAAAAATTAAAAAATATAAACATAAATGGATGGAACACGTTCAGAGAAAGAAAACAGAAAGATTACCAAAACAAGCCTTAAAGTACAAGCCATTAAAAAAAAGAAAACCAGGACGTCCTCTTAAACGATTCAACGATCACTTCTAAGGCCGGAACAGGCCATGCTAGGCCTAAATCCTTGATACGTATGATGATGATGATGATGATTGCAGTGGAATTTGTTTCATAAAACGTCTTGATTAACGATAATTAATATTAATTTGTTAACATGCATTAGTTTCGGCTGTTTAATAAATTATTTATGGTAATTACCTTAATGATAATTTAAGAAAGGATATGAAAATATTTAAAGGACAACAAGTTAGCACTTTAGAAATTCAAATTTTTGCTAACCGGGAAAAAAAAAGATCGATTGAAAAAAAAAAAAAAAATATTTTTATTTGCCATGACGATATTATTGTACTATAAAATGTTTGTATTGTTACTAATTTTACTAGCCTGCAATAAAATCAAAATTGATGCATTGTTGCAGTTATTAGTTGTGAAACATGTTCGTAAGTTGTTGCTGATTTTGAGCTGCAGGAATAATGAAATTCAAGTTGTGGATTTGGTTTGACCTTGATTTGGTTTATCTTGATTATTTTATACAGTATGGCTTGAAGCATTTATTTCCTTTTTTTTTAATGCGAGACAAACAGTACGATGAACATTAGTAATATCCCTTCTCTCGGTTTGCCATCCTGTAATATAAAACGCCAGGCTCATAACCTCCGTTTGTGCTACTGGAAAGACAAGCTCTGCTCATGGTCTAACAACTGTTGTTAATAGTTGGTTCTGATAAGAAATCAGACAATGCGGTTTGTTGCTACCAAGTCCCGAAAACTCCTGAGTGTCTTAAAAGTACATTCTCTCATCCAGTTCTAAAGCTTGATCTTTTATGAATCTCTGCGCCGGTCTGATTACCGAGCCTACTTCAGTCCTAAAGAACCAGAAACAGGTACTGCCACCGATCCAAGCCTTCGCTTGGCGAACTAGTAAACAAACTTTGAGTGTACTGGCCTTCAGTTCTTTTCTCGAGGAGTAGACAGATAGCCTAATAGAGCAAGAACTGTTGCTGACAGTCTCATCAGAGATAACGCAGAACTCTAACAGGAGAGGAACACCTTTATTCGATATCATGAATTGCAATGTCAGATTGTTATATTCATCATCAATGAAATATTAATAGGCGTATAAGCATAATACCAAGACATAAAGCCAAAAAATTTAAATTTGACAAATAAAATAATATTAATGAGGATAATTAAATATCTACATTCTTTTTATAGACAAATAAAATGTAACTTAGAAATTTTCTAAAGTCTTGTCTTATAATTAGTACAAGTCAAAGCATCTTCGATGCCGAAGTTAAATTCTCATAAAAGCTAACTATAAAAAGACAAGATATCTTTAATAACCTTATTATGTATCGTTTTTGCCACATTGCAGCCTTTCTGGTTCTCTGTCTTCGCATTTTGCTGTTTTATCATCATATATTGCTTTCGCAGTGTACAACTGTTTCTAACAATTTGTCGTTTTTCTTGAATTTACAATTGGCATTCTCTGCAAACAGTTATTTCTCTGAAATTGCCAAAAAAATTATTGGCAATTGCATCAGGTTAATTTTTCTTTTTCAGATATTAATCTCAGTTGCGTTATCACCAAAAACAGAGAATTGTTCTCACCTCTTAATCTGTTTGTATATTACATTTCCAGCAGTTTATTAAATACACTCCGTGTTACTAATATTTCCCCATCACTAGTATTGTTTTTACAAAAGGAAAAACTTTATCCTTTTAGAAAAAAATAAAAAGAAAAAATAGCCAAGAAAAGAGTTATTATTGAATGTTATTCAGAGAAATATTTCACTAAGTAAAAGAAAGTCTTTTATATCAGAAACATCTGTGCTTATTCTGTTAAATGAGATGGAAACGAGGTTACCTCTTTAAGGTCAGCAGGTGAATGTGAAATTCTAATACTAGTTGAGGGAAGAGATGTTCAGAAAGCTCGGCAGATAAGAATAAAGAACCGGAAAGTATTTTTTTTTTAAATCGACAATACAGAAGAATTTAAAAGGCATAATTTCCTCTATCATGAGGATCCTTAAGAACTAAAAAGGTGATGATGATGGACAGCCTATTTATCTACTCACTGCAGGTTGAAGGCCTCTCCCATTGCGGGAGGGTCTACCACTCCAATGGTGACTCAGTCCATATTGGGAGAGTGTATCCATTCTTGGGTGAATGAATATATGAAGGTGAAAGACAATCACAAACATCCACGCCTACGCGGGATTCGAACCGGCAGCTTCTTGGCTGGAGAGAGAATATAAGTGTGATATACCTACTTTTATCTGAAATGTATACATTCATTAATATGTAGGAGTTTTATTGCTGGAATGAGTACCACCTCTTGAAGATAATGGGTCATCAACTCCAGATATGGAGGTGACTAACACCACTTTCATACACAACAATTAAAGATATATTTTGTATTGTTAAATGCGAAAAACGTTTAACTAACGAAAACTATTTTTATGTAAAATATAAGTTATATGTAGTTATATATATAACTAAGTATAATTGAAATTATATTTAGTTATATATTATATGTTATATATAATTTCAAATAAAACAATTGGTAAATCCTTTGAGCTTTACAAATGTATGCACAATACTTTGGTCTTATTTTCATTGTAGTTCACATATTCGAAGTGAAGTGCGTTGTTTTTAATATGAATGAACTGATTTTTTTTCCTTAGTCAAGATTGATAATACTTCAAGAGACTTATGACGTCACTTAACGTCATAATAAAAATAACCAAAGACGTAATTCAAAATATCAAAGAAAAGCAATGAAATATTTGTGACTTTTACTTCATATCCAAGCAGGAAATGTATAACAGTTTTTTGCTTAAACCGTTTATTTAATCTTTTTAATCCACTGTTTCTCTGTTCTTCTCTAAGCCAGTTAACTTTTCAGCCTTCCTTAAATTACTGGAGCTCTGAGGAAATTTTATTTTTGAGGAAAAATTTAATCATTTATTTCCACTGCTCTAACTTTGGCACGTAATTACGAAAAGAACTCCTGTATAAAAATTTTAATTAAGTGACGCAAATTAAATGTTTTTGTAAAGTCTGTAGACGTTTAGTGCCTTAAATTAAATATTTAATTTTTTTTTCCAGCATTCATTAGTCAGTTTAAAATATAACAGTGACAGACTTATTCACATGATATTAGATAAAAGTGCTATTGTCATATCCCCCATGTGCCCTCGAGGGTACAAAGATCTGACATACGTCAGTTTAGAGGCCGAAGTTAACCATGTGAGAATGGCCAGTCGTCAGTAGAGTGCCAACAGCATCGAACGATTGAAGCCCTTCCAACTACTAACCGCTCTCAGACTTGCTTAACTTTTTGCGTGAGCCATTAGTAGCGGAGACTCTACCAGTCGACCAACCTTTGCTGGCAAAAATCCTATTAATTTTATTAAAATCCTGTGCCTGTTTTCTATTTACATTGTAATTTCTTAATTTTAAATTATTTCTCAGAATAATAATATCTTATACACACTTTGCATAGTATGATAGTTACCTCACTGTACCCTGTTTCATGTATCGTATGTGGCACAATAATTAGAAAACATTCAGCCCCTCATAGTCATTTGTCCCGAGGCTTCTTGTTGTTGCAAGACACCGTAGATAGATACAAGAAGCATACAGTACAGAAGATCATAAGAATCATACAGTATAGTAGATCACAAGAACACTGTACGGCATGCATCAGATTTCTTCACGAAGTGAAGAAATCTGATGCATGCCGTACAGTGTTTAAGAGATACTTTCAGTCCGTTTGTTCTTGATAATTACGAAAAAGATTAACGATATGAGCTCATCTTTCGGCGACAAATACGTCTATCCATGAACATATGATATAATTCATGCAGTAGAAGTTGCCTGTTACAGATTCATGGCAAGTGCGAATCTACAGTGTGAAACGCTGCTAGAAAATATGGTATCCATAGACGCTTTCTTGCTCATTTAAAGTCAGATGTCACATCTTATTCGGAACACCATTGATAAGTCCATTGCTGCATCCAGCATTCCAGTACAAAATGGAGTGTCGTATTTATGAGATAAAGCAATTTGAATATCTTTTGGAAGATGAGTGTGAGAAGTGTAGTGTGTAGCGTGTGCAAATGTCCTCTAGTAATTGTCTGTACGTCCTTTACTTTCGCTCTTTCTATAATTTTCTGGTAGATAGCTCATGCGACTAAATGCAACCGTAATCAAGGTGTGAAAGTGTGGTATCCGGAGAGTTCATCGAAAAACAGTTTACCGAAAGACAATTCATCGAAGCCAATTCATCGAACAACAATTCATCGAAAAAGCAATTCACCGAATAAACAATTCATCGAAAATCAGTTTATCGAACAACAATTAATCGAAAAAGCAATTCATCGAAAGACAATTCCCCAAAAAAGCAATTCACCGATGAGCAGTTAATCGAAAAGACAATTCATCGAAACGCAATTGATCGAAAAACAACAATTCATCGAAAAATCACAATTCATCGAATATACAGTTCACCGAAAAATGAATTATAAGGCCTGTGGGGGCAAAGATGTGTGTGCAATTTTTTTTTTTTTTTTTTGGATTATTTTGAGAGGTATTTTATATTATTTGAGAGGTATATATATCTTTTTATTATCCTACTATTTATAACTATTATTTATCCTACTTCGTTCGGAAAGCGAATTTTTGGCGGGGCATACTGGTTGCAGTGAATGATATCCACTGAGGCGGGTATAGTTGAGATGTTAAAAGAACATTTCATAAAGGGATTTCATCTTCGTGAAATTTTTTAGCTCATATTCTAACCGTTGATGAAACATGGCTTCGTCACTATGACCCAGAGAACAAACAACAGTCAATGGAGTGGAGACACAAAGGTTCTCCATGGCCAAAGAAGTTTCGAACCAAACAGTCAGCAGGGAAAGTTCTTGCCATTATCTTTTAGGATATGGATGGTGTAATCCTTACCTTACCTCAAGAAAGGTGAAACTGTTACAGCAGCTCTGAAGGAATTGAAGGAGGTACTGAAGGAAAATCGGTTCGAGAAACTAAGCAGAGGCGTGTTGCTTTTGCAGGATAATGCACCTGCTTATGAAATCCAACAGACAATATACGACTTGGGATTTCAATATCTACCTCAAACACCATATTCACCAGGACTGGCCCCAGGGCCAACCCTAGAAATTTTGTAGCCACGTGCAGTAGCATATTTTTCTGCCCCTTCCCCTTAAAAAAAACTATTTTAATGACGTCTTAAAAGCCATGATATTAATCTAGGCTTCAACATCTCTGATCATAAATTCTAAATAGCAGCATTAGCTAATAAAAATTCATACGTTAATGAAAAAGGATCATAAACTATATTTTTTACAGAGAGAGAGAGAGAGATTTGCTCTTAATGTGCAGTATAATAAAATGATTCGAAACGTGTTATTGTACTTCGGGATCTTTTAATTTTTAAAGGGGGGGGGACACAAAAATTTTGCACTCAGGCGGCGCAAACCTACGGAACGGCCCTGAAGATCAGTCACTAAGAGTTGTGTAGATTCTAGTTAATTGTTAAGAAAAGTTAATTGCTCTCCACATGTTTACTTGTGGCACCAAATAATGAATGAATGATTCCAGGAAAAACAAAAGTTTCTTTTCCAGGCATTAAAAAATACACAGCCTATATATTTACAAATAAATGAATTGTAAGAATAAATTGCTGGTAGACAGTTTCATTTCCTGATCATGTTATCAGGAAATGAACGTTTATGCTAAGAAAGAAGATATATATATATATATATATATATATATATATATATATATATATATATATTCAAGATACCAAGTAATTTTATATTAACTTTGTTTTAATCCTATTTCCCAAGTAAGCAAACAGACAAGAAAGTCAAGTTTGCGCCTGTAAGTAGTGCAAGTCCAAGGCAACTCTTGGTAGTGCCAGTCGAGGAATAATATATATATATATATATTAGTTAATTAGTTATTAGTATTATACACACTAAGAAAAGTGATCAGAACTTTATCCACCTTTACCAAGAGTTGCCTCGACTGGCACTACCAAGAGTTGTCTTGGACTTGCACTACTTGCAGGCGCAAACTTGACTTTCTTGTCCGTTTGCTTACTTGGGAAATAGGATTAAAACTAAGTTTATATAAAATTATTTGGTATCTTGAATACATAATATACCCAAGTTAAAAAACGTTATATATATATAGTTCTGTAGTACGCAAGTTTACATTACTGAAATACATGAACTTAATTAAGAAAGGAATATTAGCCACATTTTTTTACATAGAGAAAGCAAAGCATTCATTATGAAATTTCTTCACGTACCATGATGCACGGATGTCAAAAATAGACTGGACGTATAAATGCTTGTAATCTTTTTTTTTTTTTTTACTAAATTTAAAAAATTAAAATAAACATCGATATTTCTTAGGCAACCAAAACGAAACGAGAGAGAGTGTTCGCTATGAAACAGTAAATTGACGGAAAGAAGAATAAACATCGATATCGCCCTATCTAAGTAAACTCAAAGAGACCACACATAAAAATCAGAATTACATTAGTTGGGATGTCTTTCTAAATATAAATAATGAATTCATTTACGGCGCCATACCATTTTTGCGGAAAATGTTGTGATATTTTCAGCTATTTTGCCTAGTTAAAGTTATGTTTGCAGCTTAGCATCATTCTACATGTCTAGAAAGAGTGATATCTAGTGTTAAGGGAAAAAACAATAAATTGATAATTTCGAATGACTGCACAGGAGCCCTCAACTATCGCGAGAAAGTGCAGTTTCTGTGGACATCTGACCTATGATTCAAATCTTTGAACGATAGTTGTTTCAGATGTCGAATAAACTGTAGATTATTAAGTGTGTGTGGTGTTTTCGTTTTCTTCCCAACAGTAACCCTACCGGGAGGTTATTTATTGTTTATCGTAAGACAATCTACATAAAGTTATAAAAGTACATTTACAAAAATGGGTACAGATATGTAAAAAGTAAAATAAAAAAAAAGTGTAAATGATAAATAATTACAATAAAACAGGCAGTTACACGTTTGACGGACAACGCACTTATGAGTTAAGATCATGTTCTCTGATCCAGTCTATAGAAGGCGGTGTCGCCTCTAGGAAGTCGCTCCTTTGACCTGTATATGCGCGAAGACTGCACTCAATGCAAATATGATGGATTGATTGGTTCGGGTGTCCATAGTCACACTCCGGTGAGGGAATTTTCCTCCACTTGTACAG
The DNA here is from genome assembly GCF_054136105.1 of Typopeltis vanoorti. Lineage (NCBI taxonomy): Eukaryota > Metazoa > Arthropoda > Arachnida > Uropygi > Thelyphonidae > Typopeltis > Typopeltis vanoorti. The sequence continues at coordinate 34,348,290 of NC_143566.1, read as the reverse complement.
AAAGCTTGCACATCTTCTATTGCGTACGAATCCTGTTCACTGTTATCCATGTCTTTCCAATTCCAAACCCGGGATACAGGGGCACGCCGGCCATATGTGCAATGTGTGCGACGCACACAGGCGCCAAAGAGGAGGAAATACTTTAAAAAAAAACGTTTTTTTTAAGTGATTTTTTTATTGGAGGGGAGGATAGGAGCGCCAACTAAAGTTTTGCACACAGGCGCCAGACACTACTGGCGCGCCCCTGCTGGGATGTTGAGGCAGCAACTATCAAACTAAATTTTGAGTTGAGCATTAGTATTTATGCTCCACACTCGTTTCCATTAATTTTTAGTATTTTAATTAATCATTCTCAGATGTTTATCTTCACGAAGAGTGAGCTTTCTTGATTTCAATCTGTTAAGCTATAGTTTTGATATGTCATTATGTATAGGCAATACAGTATTTCTGAGTACTTTGTCATGTTCTCGTGAACAAGCATCACTTCTTAGATTTGGTGGTATTATGTTGCTTAGCATTGTAAGCCAATAAATAGGAGTTGTTTTAATGGTTCCAGATATAAGTCGCATGGTGCTGTTAAGCTGACCGTCAATTATCAATGGTAGTATAGCTCCTGTATATATTGTTTTCAGGGCTCATTGGCCTAATCCCTCAATCTCAATTTTCAATCTCTTGTTATCCTAGGTATTTTAGCTGACTGGCTACCTCGAGAACTTCGACCTTTGGAAAGACCGTTATGGGTTGTTTTGATTATTTGAGACAGATGTGGAGTATTTTAGTCCAGCGCTTCCCAAACTGTGGGCGCGGCCCCCGGAGCCGTTAGTTTTGTTGAGAAGTCTCAGATATAAGTTGCATTGTGCTGTTAAGCTGACCGTCAATTATAATTGACGGTCAGCTTAATTGTTTATTTATGAATAATTGTTTATATATGAATAATTATTCACTTAAAAGTGAATAATTATTCATGTTGCGGAAAAGGTAGATAATAGATAATATATTATTCATAAACTGTTATTTGTGTTTCTTTCTGGTTTATCTTTTAAAAGTTCTTATATTATCACATTTTTGAAATCAATGGCTGAAATCAACAGTTTCACCATTGAATATAAAGTTGCATCGTAAACGAAGAATTTAAAGAATTTTTGTAGAACGCACTTAGAACTTTTACTAGATAGCTCCAAGCATCACAGTTTTCCATAGTGTCAATAGCAATGGGAAACCTAGGGCATACCGCCTTTTCGCAATTAAGAAAGAAATGTAATCAAAAATTATGAAATTAGCTCAGATTGAGATTTTAATGAGATACAACTACATATCCTATTCTGTGCAGTTAAAAGAAATCGTAAGGAGAACGCTGAAGTTATCACAGATATTTAATATATTTAACATTTAATTTCATTTCCATCTCCTAATGGGGTATTAAGGTTGAAGTTATTTCCATTGTCGAAGTTCCTTCAGAATTCAGAATTTTTGTAGAATACACTTAGAGCTTTCACTAGAAAGCTACAAGCATCACAGATTCCATAGTGTGGCCCATATATTTATTTATTTATTTATTTATTATATTAAAAGCAAGCAGGCCAGAAGAACATATTTAATATTCACTTAGACATTACACAGTCATCGAAGGCTTAGTCCATTCGGCCGAAGCATATTTATGCCACAGATGTTTGCATATGGAAAGACATTAGTGTGAAACCCATAAAATTCAAATGAAGAAACTACACATATGGCATCCTCGAAAACATTTAGTTGTTTAGGAATATACCCTAAGATAGCAGTTTGAGAGCGATCAACCACAAACAAAACAAGAAACCAAAAAAAGTCGCATCACGAAGCTGCAGACAAAAACTCAAAATAATTAACACAAACAGAAATCTTGAATGTTTAATTTAATGCGACGGATTTCACGCCCGTTTGTATCTTATAGCTTGATTTGATTTTTAATAATTTGTAAAATTATTAAAACTACACTTTCAACTTGTGAACTACACTTTCCAGTTGTCATGGCGGATAATCAACAGCTTAAAATATAATATATATAATATAGTATAATTATATGTAATATAATATAATAATATATATGTAAAAAGTTTTTTTAACTTGGGTATATACTATGTTAAAGATACCAAGCAATTTTCTAAACTGGGTTTTAATCCTTTTTCGCAAGTAAGCATACAGACAGATTAGTGAAGTTTGCGCCTGAGGTATTTTCAGGTTTGAGGCAGCTCGTCGTAAAGGTGAAGTAAGCTCTGATCACTTTCCCTTAGTATCTCCCCTAATGATAATAATCCTCTAATGATCACATGTAATAATCCAAAACAGGAAAGAGAATTAGTATACAAATGCATTGTTTAAAATGAGTAAATTAAAATGAATAAATAAATAAGGATGCACTAACAAAGATTATCGGGAACTAGAAGACTAGATTTCAGAAAAATAGATAATAAAAAGAAGTATAGAAAACAACAAAAACGACTGTCTTCAGTTTACAATGTAGAGTAATACTGCTTAAGAAACTTGCGGTGTTATGTTTTGAATAGTATTCTAAAATAAATGCACATTATTGCAAAAATTGAAATGTAACATAATGTATAATATAATACGTATAATAATATATATAATATATGTCACTGAATAATTGTATTTCCTTACTAATTCTCATATGATTAATTTATTATGGGTATACGAAAGTTGCTGGTAATTGCAATTACATATGGAAAATAACGGGAATATAAAAGTAGGGCAAGTTTATTACATTATACATATTATAAAAGCAAGAGAAAATGCATCACTACCAGCCTAAGTGTAAATAAGTCACTTAAACTGAATGAAAATGGAAAAGTTATTTGGAAAAAAAAAGTTCAGCAAAATCAGATAACATACATATAAACTATATGATTCATTTACAGTGTAATATCATATCACTGAAAATCAATCCGCGCGGTTAGCCTAATGGCTATGCGCTTCGCAACCGTACTCCTGGGGAAGGAGTGTCCTAGGTTCGATTCTCGTCAATGACGTGAGGAGCTTAAGGAAATATCCAATTGTCTAGCAAATTTTCTGGAAAGCTCCATTGAGGGGTCTTGGGCGTGGACAGCAGGGTTTTTTCCACCAGTTTATCTGGTAGTTTTCATCCCGCAAGCAGGCAAACCGGTCCAGTGAACATACACGGATTACAGTCAGGAATACTGACCCAGCCATAGGTCTGATTCCTCATCTGTTCCGGAGCCCGGATAAAATTTTGGGGGGAATGAGATGGTACCGTACCTCCTCATAAAGGGGACTCACAGCCGTGTATCATCATACGATTATTATTATTACTGAAAATCGATTAGTTTCAATACTTGGTAAATAAATTTGTTGACAAAAATGATAAATTTGTTGGTAATAGGAATTTTTATCTACAATATTGATCCTAGCATAAAGATGATAACTAAAATATTTAAATAATATAAAAAATATTTAAGATGCGCATGCAAATATCTTGTCTAATTTTAGTTCTTGGCTAATTCTCTACAAATGATATGTGTATGTATACTTGTAAATTAATAGTAAACAGTTATGTAAATTGCATAAAAATGAAAAAAAAAAAAAATAGAACAATTTCGGCTTACAGTAGAGGTCATTTTTTTTTTTTTTTTTTTTTTTTTGCATATTCTTAAATAGTTTAAACTTCCACATTGGGCAGGAATGAAGTCTGCTGACTTGGAAGGTAAGATACAAATTGAAGTACAGGTAACTCTCGTATAACGCGGATGTTAGGTTCCACAAAAATACCGCGCTGTATAAATCGCGTTATGCGAGACTCAAATTACATAGAAAAAGTAGGTTTAGGTTCCCAAATCGTTTTTTTCTTTTTTTTTAAGATTATAAACAATGACATATTCAGGTAATTCATGTAAGTTAAGAAAACATAAACTATGCAACAAATACATAGTAAAAAATTATAAAAATTATAAATTGTATGTATACTTCATAGATGTTCTTTATTTATATATGCAATAGTTCTTATTGCATACTTCGGCTGGTTTAGTTATGAATTCAAGAAGTCAGTAATAAGACCTTGCTTACCACTATGCTACAATTTTTTATTAAGTTCATAATACGGAACTAAACAAATGTCCAATTGTCTCGTAAATTTTCTGGAAAGCTCCATTGAGAGATCATTATCCATAAAATAACTTTCTTGCCAAGTCTAATCCTATTGCTAATTTCTTTAAACTGAATTCTTTAACGGACTCATCACAATCATAATCTTTGGCAGAACTTTCGACGTCATCTATTAATTGTACCAGTTCCTCCTCGTTTAACCCCCCCCCCCCTCAACCGGTCAGGACGTCTATAGACGTCCAGATAAATCTGGATACGATGAATGCTATCTGTTGAAGTTATAAGAAGTGCAATTCGGCCAGCATGTCCATTAGAAGGTGTGATAAACCCTCCCGCTGAAGAGAACAGTTAATGGGATTATCTCACGCTCATAGCTGCATCTCAGTTGTCTATAACAAGGAATGCAGTTCCTCGTTCTATGCTGGGTAACTGAATCCTAGTTATATTGGATAAACTAAAAATATAGAAATTATTTTTATTTTCTCTTTTTCTTGTACAAAGCAATTTTAATGCCTGGACAAAATAAAGGTTCTTGCATAGTTTCTTCATTTAAATATTGCCTTACCTTGGAACACTAATTTCATTTTTATTTATTTTTATTTTTTTGCTAATTTTTTTCTAATCGCTTACTCCACAAAACATTTTCTTTGTTCTCGAAAAAAAATAATTCACGATAGTTATTTGATATATTTGAATTATTTTTGAAAAAAACAGGCTGCGGAGGTTCAAGATTATGTTATATTTTTGTTCAAAATCATGTTTCGAAGATTTCCTGAAGGACGTGCTTGAGCGACTCTGCTTTATAGAGAATAAAATGAAATTCTTTAATCATATCACTAATTTTTTTCTTTATATTGTGATCTTTTTGGTTTCCCTGTATAATTGGTCATTACAAAATGAAATTAAAGGTTATGATTTAAATTGATATGTATGTATTTTCTGCTAGTTCAGATATACTAATTGTATCAGATGTTATAATGGCAAAAATAGTAAGAAAATAATCATTTACACTTTCCTTCCAAAACACAAAGAAAGGACATTGTAAATTCACCCAATGAAAAAGAAAATATTACATATTTTTCTTGTTGACTGATTTTTTTTTTTTTTTTTTGTAGTACAAAGAAGAAATTACTGCCCATAAGATGGTAGAATACAAGAGGGCAAAAATCTGTAGATTGATTACATTATAACTAATAGAGATATGTCAGAAAAAAATTATTTATGAAAGAGTTCTAGCATCAGCAGATTTATTAGACGTTATTACTCTTGTATAAATATTTTTTTCTTCCAGTTTAGATACATGGCATTGTTGTATTTACATTAAAATGATTGGACATGTTTCCCCAAGTGATTTACGTTTGTAACAGTTGTTTTGCGAACGATTTATAAAATAAATTCTCTGAAATATCTGCAGATTGAATAAGTCTATAACCCCCCGCCCCACCAAAAAATAAGATTATGCATATGTTCCTTTTCTTTCAAAAACAATTCAAATCTTCTTTTTCAAGATAATTGAAAGAAATAATTTATAATTTTTCGATAATAAAAATGAAACTGATCATTATAAATTAAGAACTTATTTTAGATAAATACTGTATCAGCCTGTGAAAGAAATGTCTATATTTATTTCTATGTTAGGATGTCTACTAATCAACAATTGAAAACAAAACACGACATTCTTGATGTAATTCGCACTACAGCTTGAGGCACTTTAGTGTCCCTTCTGGCTAAGTGTCCTCTCTTTTCTTTCTCAGTAGCACCCAGAGTAATCTAAGCCTTTACCCTTTTCCTCCAGCTAAGAGGATTACTATCAATTATTTCTAAGACGTAGTATTTCTAAGACGTATTTTACTTCAGAAATAGCAACCAGCATCTGAAGTAGAAGTAAAAATATTTAGATTATTTTAAGAAAAAGAAACAAAAATCTGAACTTTCTACTGAACTTTCTTTTGTGGTATGCATATAAGCAGTTTTACACGTTGAAAAAATAGCATAGTGTTTCTAAAATTTCAAATAATTTCAGCAGACAGTAGAACAGCTGATTTTAGATGGCAAAGAAAGAGTACAGAATTAGAATCTGCACGGTACAACAATATTATTCTCTTATTTCTTTTGTCAAAATGGTAAAATGAAGTAAGAGATTTTGAATACTATCTGGAAACTTTTCAAACCTGTAGAAATTTAGAGTGGTTATGTAATCGAATTGCAGGAGAGAATAAGGAGGGGAGAGGGGCGTAAGCATTAGAAATTCTTCAAAATAAGCATACATTTTGAATCATTCTGTATATGATATCCTTCATATTATATTTTCAACATATCTACAATGGTTACGCACTGGATATTATCGTAATATGCATCCTACAAGAAAAAAAAAATATATATATATATATACTCTCATATAAATCCAGTATAAGTCTGCTTGCCTAAATAAACTGAATAAATGCTGTATTAAATTTGGTATAACAATCAACAATAAAAAGACGAAATGTGAACTGCATCCTGAATGGAGAACTTACAGAAGAAGCATAATATTTCAGCTATTCAGGCACAATTTTTAGTAAAGTTGGCAAATTTAAAATTTTAAATATGGAAATAGACAACAGAATTAGCAAAACTGGTATGGTAGGAAGGAAAAAGAACAAAGTTTCATGGAATTAGAGAAATTATTCAAAACACTAAAACTAGCTGTATACAAGACAGTGTTCGAACCAGTTTTAAAAAATTATGGATCTGAAAGCTGGTTTAGAAAAAAAAAACACTATCAGTCTAGAGACCGCAGATATTAGAGAGAAAGATTAGAAGCGTGAATAGAGGGCATCAATGGCAATATCATATTAAAAACAATGATATGAGGAAAGAACTCAACATTGCTAGCATTGAACAATTTGTTAATCTCAATACATTAGGTTTTTTTTATTTTATTTATTTATTTTTTTACTGTCAGCAGCGCTTATGTCTTATCAATAATAGAAGATCTCAAAAATAAAAAAATGCTAATATTTTGTTGTAAATCAACTTCTTATAACACAGAGAAGTATTCATTTTTACTCAGGAATTGATAAATTTTTACTACTTCTGTTTTGTCCGATGAAAATGTCCATGTACCATTAAAGAAACTTTCACTTCAACAGATGCTACAATGCAGAAGCCAGAAAACAGGTGGCTTTGTTTAACACTGAATACGGTAAAAAGACATTTATGTATTGCGATGGCAAATAAGTTTGTTCAGTTTATGCGTTAGTAAAAGTTTACGCCTTTACGAAATTTATCTTCACTGCATTTACTTTTCATATCGGTATCAATGCAATATCATTTCAATTTTCTAGCGAATAACATTTTCAGCGAATTTTTTCTGCAATCAATAGTTCGCGAGATGAATTTTTCTGATTTTTCCTCGCGATGAATTGTTCGGACACGAACATAGCCATATGTAAAAATCGGAAAAAGTAATCATTTGGGAAAATAACTCTTTTACTTAATTATTTATACACAAATATAAATATACGCAAAAGAAGAAATCCATCGGAATCAAATCGGGACTGCGCGGTGGCCACAAGCAGTGGGATACGCGCAGTCACCATAATGTGGAGTTGCTCCATCATGTTGGAAAATGAGGCCCTACACATTCTCAATCTGGGGAAACACAAATTTCTCTAGCATATTTAGGTATGCCACTCTCGTAATCGTCTCCTCATGGAAAAAATGGCTCAACAATGCGATCATGCATGATCGCATTGTTGAGCCATTTTTTCGAACCAACTCGAAAATTCCAAATCAGAAAACTCAACTTTAAGAAACATCTCATCTCTGGAAAATGGAAGACCACAAAAAACTTGGCGTGAATGTATAAAAAAAAGTTCTCCATCCTAAACTTATTTTCATCAAAACTGCAGAAACCGAGAAGAGAAAAATTCTACAGCTCATTTAATGAAATTGCTGAAAAGGACTTCAGCATCCTACGTTTATCAAGGATGTCAAGTGCAAAATTTGGTAGAACGAATTTCTTAGCCTATTCCTCCCCTTATTAACTGCAATTACATGTTTTCGAGGTTATTCGGGAGATAAGTGCATGCGGTACTCCTGTCTTCCCTACAGATAAATCGCTAACTGTACAATGAAGCAGGATGTACACTTACATTAAATGCTCTAAAATGCAAGAAAATAATTATTACGTTTCAATGACCGCTTCCATATGATGTCTGTATCATGAGTAACGTTCCACATTGTTACTGAACATTTTCTAAACAATAGTTTGCAAGAAAAATGACTTTTCGATGAATTCTTTCATAATTCATCGAAAATTTTTCGGTGAATTGTTTTTTCGATGAATTGCATTTTCGACGAATTGTCGTTCGATGAATTGTCATTCGAGGAATTGGTCATTCGATGAATTGCCTTTTCGACGAATTGCCATTCGTTAAATTGCCGTTCGGCGAATTGTTTATTCGGCGAATTGCTTTTTCGATGAATTGCTGTTCGATGAATTGCATTCGGTGAATTGTCTTTCGATTAACTGTTTTTCGATGAATTTGCCGGTAACCGAAAGTGTTATTCAGTTTAATATTAATTACTGAGCATGAATATTTAACCGAAGTTATTTCCACGGGGTCCGTAAAGATAGGTAAATAATCCCGAAATGGATACGCACAGGATAGAGAATTAGTGAACCGCTCATTATTATGTCTATTCGAACGACAGAATGACAATTAAAAAGAAAACGTTACCGTGACCGAAATACAAACGGTACTCCCTTCTGTAATATATTTTCGTGTCTCCTTTAAATTGTGAACAGAAATACCAATATTAATAAGGGATAAAGACGATATTTAAAAGCATAACTTCCTTCGGTGTATGCACACGAACTAGTACAAAAGATATTCCCTTTGCCCCTCTCTCCCTTTATAAAATACGGTAGTTCTGAATCTGTTCAAATTCATGAGCTGAAATGATCGCTAAGGAAGTACAGTATCAAGTTCTTTCATTAGCAAAATCACTATTGTTATTCTCTTTTTATGGCCTTTCGACAACAGGGAAAATGTGAACATTAATACCAATGGTCACTACAACCACAAGCCAAGTCGCATCTTCTTGAGATTCTGTTTTTGTGGCTCCCAGCCGGGAGCAACAAAAACAGAATCTACCAAGTTCCTACAGGAGCTCTTATTTTACACACGAAGTAAAAGTGCCAATAAATTCTTTCTATGATGATTTTAGGACCACTTTCTTTTTAATGTGGGATCGAATGTATTATCATTAATTCCGACAACGATAACTTTTGAAGAGATTTCTTTTAAAACAGGGAAACCTGCAATATTTAAGGGCTATTTACAACGTGAAATGCACACGTTTTTAATCAGCAATAAAACTAGGCCTTCATTGGGAATTCATAATCAAGTTAACAAGATCAAAATTCCTAAGAACATTATTCTTCAATATGCATGATTTAAGTGGTTAATAATTCAACTTTATTTGCGATGAAGACAGTGACCAATTGGGTGTAGTTCTATTTACCTCTTTATTCAATTCTGTAGGTTATAGGATGGGAAAATTACTGAATATTATGGTTGTCACATCTACAGGAATATATTTAAGATGTGAAGAACTAAACGGTAAATTATTATGAGAGATAGGTCGCTAAAGTAGACAATAAAATTTCACTTACAGGACTAACCACCCTGTACTGGAATAATGGTTAGGAAATCAAAGGATGCTTGGAAGGTTATAGCATATAAAGGCTAACATCAAAAGAATAAGAAGATGAATATATTCATTGCGCAGCACCAGCAGTATAAATATTATTAGGTTAAACATTGTCTTAATTCAGAGGTTACGTCCACAATATTATTATTTAATGTATGTAATAATATAATGAAAATTAGCAACGACCTTATGAATATAGTGTACTATTAAACACTGGAGAGGAAGTCAACAATATGTTTGACATAATTATCTTTCCATACCCTCCCTCATTTTTTGATTGCCCGTTTCTTTTTCTGAAATCTAAAATAGATAATGGCATTATGTATTCATAAACAGGACCTAAATTATAAATTACTAACACTTTAATTCGTCCCATAAGCAGTTTCTATCTATAAAATTATGCCTCAGATGGGACTGATGTGATTTAGATTTTGTAGCCTTTAATTTTAGTGGATAAATAAATAGAAAAATGTGTTTGTGTGGAAAAGGTATGTATTGCCTTATCACAAACTTCTTGACCTTCACCCAATGAAATGCATATAATTCGTGTACGGATTCTGTGCTATTAGGCCCGATTAATAGCACGAATCTTTACAAGTACCCACGGAGGATAATATCGGAAGAGAATCTCTCAAGTTATGTAGGTGCTTGTGCATGAAAATAGAATATTCAAGTAGTTTATTGATTTTTACCTGATGATGATGTTTCATTGTCGACGACTGTATTTTTTGTGTGTTTCCACAGGAGGCACATTCTCTCCAGACTACGTTTTCAGTTATATGTGGGCCAAACTAAATCCACATGCAGTAATTATCCATCAATTTATGAGGAAGATAATTCCATACAGATGAGTAGGGCTGTATTTTTTCACACAAGATTCCAGGAACTTTATTCATTCTTTCAAAGCACAGTAGCAAAAAAAAAGTTTTAAAAAATAAAAAAGTCTATGGTGTACTCTATAACATTCACTTAACATTGAGGAGACAAACATGTATTTCTTGTTTTGATGGAGCTCCAATATACTTCATTCATGATACCAGATATTATTTTTACCAAAATTTCCTTGAAAGAAGTAGCGCAGATTGACCAGATGCAGTTTCTCATCGGTCACTCGATCTAAATCCTGTATATGGTTATTTGCAAGGACATTTCACATTACTACTGTGTTTTATCACCGTAGGGAATGTTGATGAACTGCATGACGCTGCTATACACTGATATTTCTATTTCTGTCTAGATTTCAGGTTGTCCGTTTTATGTTGTCGCTACAGAGGTTTTCGGGCTTGTGTTTATTGAGACTGCTTCAATTTTCAGGCGTGCTTGTATGTACGCTCCTTATTGTTCATTAACAGCAGTCAGAAACACATTTTATTACAACTGCTGCACAGAAAGCTACTGAGAATAGAATCATATTTCTGATGTACATGATGTATACAGTTATTATCATAATGGGAAAAAAATCTTGAAAAATTTAGTAAATTTAAGAATGTAATTTGTTGTTAAATGAATGAATATTAATTCTAAATTTGATGCTAGAACTGTCAAGGCAAAGTAAAAGGCTGAAGCTTACATTTTACTTTTAAATCCCCTTATTCTTTACTGTTCTTGTGTAGGTACATAAACGGTGAACGACAAGCAAAATTACGTCTGTGCAACGCCAAAAAATCCATAAAGTGTATGGATAATCGTTGAAAGAGTTTCAAAAATGAGTTAATATATACATTTGATTCGTCCCAAAACTGAAGTAAGTTCTGATAAGCTCAGCATGTTATGTTTGTCATATGGTGAATCGCCATGAAATGCATGACATGAAATACACGTGACATTTGTTTTCAATGACGTCATTTGTAAGTAGTGGATTTCATTTGCAGGTAATTTGAAGGATTTTCATAAATAATGAATACAGGCTAAGCATTTATATGATAAATAGAAATTTATTAGATAGTTCCTTAATGAATAAACACGTTAGCTGTTAGGCCTTAAGTGCTTGTCAGAGATAATTTGAATGCCACCTTCAGAACAAGAGTTTTCATTTTTTACTTCTAAATTGTCCAATGATTAATATTAGGGTTTGTCGGGTTTTAAAAAGCGGGTTTAAAAACCGCTTTTTTTGGATAAATTTCTAAAATTAGAAAACCAGTTTTTAAATTTAAAAACCGGTTTTAGATACTATAATTAATATGTAAAAAATAATTATTTAATTAAAAACGTTAACATTTTGACTTGAAATCGCTCTCGAAACCACTTTCGAGTAATCGATCTCATTCATATGTTTTATGACAATGCCAAACGTGAAACTATAAATGAATTGATTGGATTGTATTAAGAAGAAAGGGAAAAAAAATCTATAACTTTAGTGAGTGGACTAACAAAAGAAATCGCAGATATTTGAATATTAACGTACACCATTTTGCGGAAGATTTTAATTTGGGCTTAGTTCCAATAGCTAGTTTCTGCGATGCTAAGAAAACATTAGAATTAGTTTCTGAGAGGCGACACATTTTTAACTTGGATCTAGCAACCGACATATTTGCAGCGACAAATGATGATGCCGCTGTTATGAAAATATTTGGCCCATTATCACCTATAATTAATCAACTATGCTCTTCACACGCCATACACTTAGCAGTTACTGATGTGTTATATAAAATAAAGAAATTACTAAAACTGTATATGTTACAAGTGAGGAGATGACGTAGAATGTGAAGATGACTATGGCGAGGATTTTTAAAAATTCTGTTGATCTAGATTATGCCTGTGGATTCCCTTTGTTGTCTGACAATTACAAACAATCAATTTCCCAAATTAGAAAAATTTGCAAATTTTTTAAAACATCTCCCGTAGGAAATAGCATCCTTCAGAATTATGTAAAACAAGAAAAAGGAAAGGAATTAAGTCTGACTCTTGACTGCCAACTCTTGACTTAACTCTTGACTCAACTCTTGACGCTTGACTCTTGGTGCTTCTCATATGTGGAATGAAGCTCAATATCCTAAAATGATGGAGCTTCTTAAAGTGTTGGGACCAGTACGTCTAGCAGCTGAGGCCTTAGTGCGGCGAGGATGGCAATTGATTAACAAGTGAAGGAATATTTGAATTCCTGTTAAATGAACAAAACAATTTAGACTAAAATTAGTTCCAAATTATTAAAGGCTTTATAAGTACGAATTCAAGAAGACAAGTTGGATTGGTATCCCCCTTTGCTGTATTTGCAAAATGCACAAAACATTTCAACAAAGAAATCTAGTGTATTTCCATTAGCTTCAAAACTCGATATTATTAAGTTATCGTGAAAAATATTGTCAGAATATATCCAAATTCTTGTATGGAAACAGATTTCGATGACGAATATCAGAGACGGAAAAACTATTAATCAGGGCAATGCTCTAAAAGAAGTCATGGAAAAATCATTTCATAGGTTTCTTGAAGAACCTGAAGAAATAATATCAAATCCGAAAATACTGAAGGCCAAGTTTTCAGTACTTGAGGCAACAAATAAAAGAACAAAGAATTTACATTTATTATTTGATGCCCTGAAAACGATAAAATCAAGTCCAGTGAGAGAGTATTTTCTATTTCAGGCAATTTTGTATCTAGAATAAGATCAAGATTAAGTAATCGTTCAGTGGACATTTTATGTTTTTTGAAATCATATTTCATGAATAAAAATGCTAAATGAAATAAAAATTTATAATTTATATTTTGTACGGATTTTATTTATTTATTTATTTATTTATTTATTATTATTATTATTATTATTATTTCTTTATTTTTTTTTTGTGTGGAGTATATTTTATTCTGTTATTTTTTTAGTTACATAAATATTAAATAACGAAAAAATTTTAAAATAATTAAAAGAGTAAAAAAATATTTATACTTATGTATATTTTTTGTAAAAATTCTAAAATCGGTTTTACCCGTTTTTGTGGAAATACTGGAATTCGAAAACCGGTTTTGTCAAAAGTCGGTTTTTGTATAAACCCTAGTTAATACTAGGCATGTGTTCGTGATGCTGAATAAATAAAGCTCTCTGAAAGTTCATTTCTTGATAATGATATTGGAGCTTGAGTTCTTATACATACCCCCAAGCGGTTTTCTAGTGAAATTGCATTTTTCTCCTTTTAACTGTAAAATCCGTTGTTTTGTACTTTTTGATAAGAAATGATTAAATTCTACTAACAAAACCCATCTTATGGTGCATATCCGAGACAGAGATTTTGTTAGTCTGCTCACCTGATATCAATGTGAGCCCTTTAGTGATGAGTAACCAGGAGTGACTAATTTGCTTGGCAAGTGTCTGCTTTAATACTTTCAGGAAACTTAAAAGACGAAGGAATAATTAAGGAGACCAGAAAAAAAGAAAGCATATCTATTAAAGAAGCTCAAGCTAAACTTATAAAAACCTGACAGCAATGCAAAAAGAAACACTCTGGCGGAAATAGTAAGTTGTTCAGCAGTGCGCGCGCACGCATGCACGCACTTAAGGAAGGATAAAATAAAGAATTGAGTCGTCATCTAGAGATAATTAATTCAGTAATGAACCACCTGGGTAGCTTCTGAAGATACTTGAGACTAGACTGAACGTGAAATAATGAAAGCAGATTTGTAAGAGGATGAGATTGTTAGAAATTAAATGAATTTTGTGCGGGCGGTGACTAAAGTTGTAAAGGAAAATATAGAAGAGAAAAAGACAGGCATTGGATCCAAATAAACACAATGTCATCGGAGACTGGAAGAAAAGGGTTTAAATTTAGCTATTCAGCTGCAATTATAGCCATAGCAACTAAGCGTATGAGGTCATAGTACTGTATGCAATTGTGTGTGTATTCTTGAGCCAATAATTATGTTTTTCGGTATGAAAAGTCACTAGATTCGAATCCAGGTAGTTCTGATTAAAGAATTATGATTGGGCAGCAAAGGCTCTGAAGAAAAGGTGACAGACTGAATATATTATCAATTCAAGGAGAGTGATCGCTCTGTACAATAGTTTGGTTTCATACTTCGCTTGAATGTTAGGCAATGTTTCCATAGCAATTATAGGCTCGCTTTTATTAACTCAGTAGCGAAGCGCGCCATATTAATTTCAAGCACTAGGCTCAGGTCCAATTTAAATTGACAAGAAAAGGAAAATTTGTGGTTAAGATAATGACTTCTCTTGAACATTGTATAGATCACATTTGTGTAATTAATTTCATCCTAAACCACCTTTGCAACGTAAGAACAATTACTGGAGGTATATATTTCTTCAAACAAAGAACCTTCAACTCACAACTAAACACAATCACAGTTGTGTTTAGCTGTGAGTTGTGAAATTTGTGTGTGTGTGTGTGTGTGTGTGTGTGTGTGTGTGTGTGTGTGTGTGTGTGTGTGTGTGTGTGTGTGTGTGTGTGTGTGTGCATACCTCTGCGACCTCTGTTGTGTAGTTATTTAAACTGTCTTAATAAGATTTTGCTGCAAATTTTAATGACTTTGCGTTTATTATTTTCATCCCTGCCAGGGTATAAGAAAAGAAAATGAGGTCGTTTATTTTCGAATGTTTTCTCATGTTTCTTGATCAAATATTCGCTTTGTGTAGCGTTAAGTCTAGGATTTCGTAGGAGCTAACAGTAAGGAAATGACATTCATCATAATGAGAAAGTGAGCCATGATAGAGTGTATATCGTCAGCTCATTAAACTACTATTCCGGTACAGTTTTGAGATGCATTCAGAAACACGCCTCATTTCATGCCTCGAGATTCATGGCAAAGTTGTATAAAAGCGAAATAGAGTAGACCCAATCACCCTCCAAGTCATTATTCAATTTTTGATAAGGTTAATCACAATGTTTGTGACTTTCTCAACAAAGTGCATTTAAAGAGACAGACTTCAACAGCAAGCGTCAAACTCATATGATTTCAATAATCGTTACGGTTACGAGGAAATGTGTTTGGCAATTTTCCAATTTCCAAAAATACCCTTTGTCATTATTTGGTGTTCTGCTAATTAACCTTACAATAATAACAAAAAAAAAGTCTTCAATTTAGATTAAAATGTCTGATTTCTGTTTCCTTGTTGGATAATCATTTTGTTAATATGTGTAATAATATCTTACGAGAACATTCGGAAAAGTTATTTTGCAAACGTGAACATATTGCGGAATGTCTGATTTACATATATGTTAAGACCTGAAATCACAACAGAGACTTGAAAATGAAATTTTCCTTAAGTAATCATATATCTTTTAATCAAGTCACTAGGAAAATATACGCTTACCCCACTCAACAGGAGCTTAGTGTAATCATCGGCAGTTATCTGAAACATGGCTTGTGATTATACCTGTTATTCTTCGGTTGCTCATTTGATGAGGAAAGAAATTCTAACAGTTTTTATTATGTTTTAATAACATTTAAACACACTGCCTTGATAAAAATAAAGACAATGTATGTTTTAAAGAGACAAATACAGTTGACTTTATGGAATATTCGCACAATATCTAGCCAATGTGACAAACTATTTTTTTTTTATCACCAGTTAAATGCTTTTCCGTAGCATAAAATGTAGTTGAGTGAAGGAATTATTTACAATTAAAAATAATAAGAGAAAAAATACCAAAAGGTTATTTATATATCCCATTTTTGAGGTTTCATTTTTATACGTAATTTGTTACTAAAATATAATTTTAATATATATTTCAAATTCAAGTCTTACATTACAGGTGTAATCTAAGGTATGACTACCAATTTTCGACACTTTTCCCCCACCAAAAATGGCTGGACTATGCTATGTTTCAGTATATCAGTATATCAGGTATAGTTCGCCCACCGATTAGAGGTCCCTCGACACTTCTGCGCATGTCAGAAAAAGGAGAATCCATTCCGATAATAGGGTAATCAATCTGTCGTCTGGGATGTGTTTCTTTATTATTACAGGTCGGAATATTTAGCTTTTTTTTACGAACATTGCAGTTTTTAAAGTCTAACTATTTTGCTTGTATAACAGTTGGAAAAATGTATGTAGAGTATCAACAAAATTAAAAAAGGTATAGCACAAAACAAAAATTTAACTAAGTTTTTTTTAAGAAAGTTTTCTATAAAATAAAAATAATTATACAGAAAAACAGAAATTTTTTCAAATGAACTCAGATATTCTAAACTTACATTTGAGAGAACTAAGACACTTTAATGTCCTAAACCGATTAATTATTTATGACTTGTTGTGACTCTTTTAACAAACCCATGCAAACAAAGGTTGGAAAAAATACCATTATCAAATCCTTTTAATCTTCATAGTCATCTGAATCGGTGTCCGAATCGCCATCACTTTCACTTAAACTGATCACCAAAGGCTCGCATAATTCTTCGATAATTCCGTCTCTGTCCCAATACATATTTTCCAATGAGGTGATATGAAAGCAATATTTCCCCCAGTTTTGAACTGTAATACTTTCAGTCGCCTGTTCTGAAAGCTTAAAAAGTTTCGACATGTCTCCAGTTACGTTGCGATGTCGA
The DNA here is from genome assembly GCF_054136105.1 of Typopeltis vanoorti. Classification (NCBI taxonomy): domain Eukaryota; kingdom Metazoa; phylum Arthropoda; class Arachnida; order Uropygi; family Thelyphonidae; genus Typopeltis; species Typopeltis vanoorti. Next base: position 34,330,989 of record NC_143566.1, on the reverse strand, counting down.
ATGAAAACGTTTCACTTCTGCCCAAACATACTCAATAGCATTAATATCGCAATGATACGGTGGTAGCCTCAAAGCTAAAAATTCATGCTCTTTGAGCATCGTGTCGAATTTAAATAGTTTAGTTGTGGGTGAGTTTCTTTTGACCAAATTAAGCAATTCAATTTTTCGCATATCTGGAGGATGAGAAATGTTATTTGCAGGGAGCCAATCCATACGAACTTGCTTATTAGACCAATTTGGAACTTTGTTTAATCGAATAAAGTGATATGAAGCGTTATCAATTATAACAACAGCATTTTTAGGAAGGTTTGGAATCAGTTTTTCTTCTGCCCACTTTTCGAAGATAGATCGTAGAATTCATTTGCCTATGGTAACTGGGTTTGTGTAGTAAGTTTGAATTCGGTAAAAAAACCCATTTCTCCACCAGCACACAAAATTATGCGCCACGAGGTATTTCCGGTTTGTAGCACCCCACATTCTTCTTTAGACTGCCAACATTTTCCATAAGTTAAATTACTATCAATCCAAGTTTCATCAAGATACACAATCGGTCTTTTCTCCTCCCTGAAACGTCTTATTGCTCTCAAATACTGCGTTCTAGATAAAACAATGTCACTTCGCTCCATGATATGTTTCCTTTTATTCTGGGACTTTTTAAAACAAAATCCGATTTGATGAAGTATTTTCCTTAAAGTTTCTCTTTTCCAAGGAAAACTAATTTTTTCTTTAAGCACAGGAATCAATTTCGGAACAGTTGGCACTCTTTTCTCGACCACATAAAATTCGTGAATAGTTCTTATAACGTCCACATCAAAATCATTCAAAGCTACGGTTTCGATGGTTTTCTTTACTCTGGCGCTTTTTTTTAGGAGATTGAAATTTTGGCTTACCTTCACCTTTTGATTCCCTACGAATTCTTTTAACAGTCAACCCCGATACTCCAGCAATTGCACTTGCACGTTTTAGGACTTGAGAAAGGGGAACAAGGAGACGATTCTTTTTTCGCAGGATGTCAACACTTTATTCAATATTCTTTTGCAAGAGCTACTGAAATGTTTAACAACAGAACTTGTTGACTGTACTGGATCCATCATACAAATTAATAATAAAAAATAATGCAAAAAAGCGACAACAAAAATCAAGGTAGTACTAGTACAGCGACAGACAAGAAAGCACGTGATTTCGCATGTTGGAGACCAATTCGTACATCATTTCTTTTTCCCCTTCAGCATGAATCAACTATTCTTGGCAAAATGCCCAGGAGAGATCTACAAACAGTGGGCGAACTTTATGTTTAAAAATACATTGTTGATTTCTAATAACTTTTAGATTTTAGATTCTCTAAACATGATATTTTCATTTATTCATGGTACTGTTGCCCACCGCAACTCACGCGGATCGTATTGATTTCTGGCTTCTAAAAAGAAAGCAGGCATTCCTGTGAAATGGCTGCTGGTATTAATTCAAACGATGGAAGAAAAAAATTTTCTAAGCAGTTTCATTTCCTATTCTTTTTCAACTATTTGTTTTCAAAATTTTCTGAATTGTCTGTTATAGTAAGAATGGACGTTATTTGCTATTCGGCTTAGTAAGACTCTCTGGTCTTATTTTGCTGTGAAATATTCGATTGACTCTCCAGCAAACGAACGATTTGAGTTATAGAAAATAATTGAAGCTCTTTGGACTTGCATCCAACGATAAACTTATAGGCGATTACTTCAGAAAGAAAAAAAAGGAAATATGCGTTTGCATAGGGAAGAAAAATGTTTAAGTACTGTATATGTTAGTATTTAGACAATATGTATACGTCTGTCGAAATATAATCCTGAATCAAAATGCCCATACACAACTGTGCGCTATCGACTGACTCCTTTTCTTCTTGAAATCATTAATATTTCATTTGTTCTATATTAAAATTGGAAGAAGAAAATAACCAATTTTTGAAAACTCAAATTAACTCTGAATGACTTATTTATATTCGTTTAATTAAACATTGTATATACGTAGTTAGAAACTTTTTTCTTTACGTATCGTCGTAATAATATTTCGTAGTTCCACCTTTCGGTAAATGAATTTCATTATGTGCAATTATTTTTGTAACAGAAGGTGCCGAATGGAGCTGAAATGGCTTCTTCAATATGCATATTTTTCTCAACCTGGATTCTCACGCGATCTTTATAAGGAGTCGCTTAGAAAAACAAATTAAAAAACTAACTTAAGTTATATTGGTAAGGGACTGGACTAGGTCATTTATGTTACTTTTACAGGCCTCGAGTACGAATCGCCTACGCACAAAATTAATATGAATACAAAAAGCACCGAGTGATTCAGAAAACAACCAAAGATGCCTTAATATCATTCTTTTATAGTGACATCATCATTGCCTCAGCAACTTTTAATACATACTCTTTTGCAAAATTATAACCAGTCATGTGTCAAAACCGATCTTGAAACGTACAGTTTTGATTTCTACATTATAAGCCGTTCAACCTACGATGCTCTCTTTCTCTCTACTGTGAGAGTACTGAGTTTCTGGAAGAAAAATTCATCCGCTCCCATACGGGGACCGATTATTTACCTCGCTTGCAGTTAAAACTCCATATAAAGGCTTCTCACATCATAGAAAAAATTCAACTACACTTTTCCAACTAAATAGTTGTTGACATAGCTGCATAAAGAGTATGCTCAAATAGAAAATCGGAGGATATCTCTCTCAACAAGTTTACTGCCAAGTGAACTTGTGAGAAATTTAGAACCATGCTGTTAGACTAGCATACGATGCAGAGTTGAGTTACGAAGTGTTAAAATCAATTTTGTCTTATTCATTAAACAAATAATTTTAATATAATTATAATAATAAAAAAATTGAATAAAAAAATAATTAAATTTTGTTGCAAAGAATTGCAACAAAATTTTGTATGCTTCTAAATTTTGTTGCAATTCTTAGGAAACGTACTTGGGGTTTATCATAAAAATTAAGACTTTGTTATTTTTGTGTTTATTTTTATAAAATGGCTTCCAATAATATGTTTTTTTCCAGTATACGAAATAAATATACGCTATCAATTAACAAAGATTATTCTGATAAACCGCACATTCATCAATGATCATAACGAATTTAAGTTGCAAAGAATGTCCCACACATCTACCAAACAGAATTAGTAAACGTTAAATTTTCCATAGAGTAGATTATTTAAAGCCAAAAAAGTTAGATAAGGTTAAAAACGGCCTCGCCTACTCCCTATATACGGGAATATAAAGGTGTTAGCTGATTTATTATTATTATTTTTTTTTTGAAATTACTTCCACCCACTAATTCCTGATTCTTGTCAATTCTAAAATTGAAAACAACAGGAAATCTAGGTAAGCTAGGGCTATATGCAAGTTCTTCCTTAACTATAAGCAAGTGAAATGTCCATTGCACTTGCTTATAGTTAAAACATTTTATTTCAACTTATCGGAGTCATTGCCAGCACTTGCTCAAACTTCGTTGTCTTTTTTAGAATGGCATTGATTTATTCAAAGTATAGTCTTTTTTTTTGAGAGGTAACGAAAATTTTATTATTGTAGGCCGAACCAAGACATCGTTACTTCTAAAAAGTGAAGAAGAAAATAGCTCTCTGCGGGTGTTACAGGAAAAGCTGTTGCTTTATTTTAGAGCTGTAGTTAGATACTTACAGGAAATGCCAGAACTTTTTTTTTTATTCCAGCCCAGAATTGCCGACTCGACCATATACAATTGACATTGACTAGCGAGATAAAAAAAAACTTTGTTTACAGAGAATTTTCTAAGAAAATTTATATTCTCCTGAAAAAGGGAAAAAATATGACATGTGGTATTACCAAATTCAAAACACGACCACTATGTCTATGTTGCTTCTAAATCACCTCATTTCTTTCTAAGGAAATGTTTTAACACAATTCAAGTTTATTTTTAATCGATATCGTAGATGACTGAAGTCATAAAAGAAACTGGTATAATACGAATTTCAACACACACACACACCCACCCACATATATATATGTGTGTGTGTAAATAATTAGATTATATATAAATATATATTCTAATTATTTATTGAAAAAAAGTATTCCGAATATAATAGATTTCACTCCATCTCCGTCAACACAGATTATATCCTACACGAATCGTATTCAAAACAAGTAATTCTGCTTCTGTCGGATAGCGATGTCGACCGTTTAATTGAATTACTTTTCTACATTAGTATTCCCTCAACTGATCCCAATGTAGTTGTTCTTCACTTCCGGAAGTGACATCGTTCAACATCGTCACTGTGGCTCATGTTTGATTCGGAGAATACATTATTAGTACGAGGTGTGCGGGATTCACAAATGGTTGTAAATGACTTAAATATAAAGAGCCAATAGGCTTCAATTCGGCGATATAAACATTATTTAAATTAAGGGGATATTAAATCCCACATTGTTTTAAAACCAAATAAGAAACTCAAAGATTGGAATCAGAGAGTTTCATACCGAATATAGTAAACTATAAAAATATCGGCGATTACTAATGAGCTAATGCAAGTAGTCCTAGTACGTAGTACAATACCGGGCAACTCGCAGCAAAGGCGGTAAAGTTCTGATCGCTATTCTTGGTATTTTCCATAATGTAAAAACACATTTCCTAGGAAATGTATGCTGTTATTACATTATGGCGGGAGGTCACTCCCCAGACCGGTTTCAGCCTCTTTTGAGGCTTCATCAGTGAGTAGCTAGACCAAATTAATACCAAAGGGTATAGCGAAAAGAACTTATATACTCTGCTATACGAGTATATACTTATATACTCTGATTCCAATCTTTGAGTTTCTTATTCGGTTTTAAAACAATGTGGGATTTAATATCCCCTTAATTTAAATAATGTTTATATCGCCGAAATGAAGCCTATTGGCTCTTTATATTTAAGTAACTTAATGGGTGCACCTGTTTGACAACTCGTATAGCAGAGTATATAACTTATTTTCGCTATACCCTTTGTTAAGAATTAAAGTAAAGAATTTGGTCTAGCTACTCACTGATGAAGCCTCAAAAAAGGCTGAAACCGGTGAGAATGCTAATATGAGTTCGCTCTCTTAAGGTTTTTGCCTTAAGGGAGCAATTTGAGTCTCCGGGGAAAGTGTTTTCCGGCACGGCCCGGTGAGAGGCTTTTTCGGTAAATGCTTTTCTTCGGAATATGAGCGGTTCTGCTCGGTGTTGGTGATGGGTGGAAGGCAATCACTGAGTGGAGCCAACGCTGAGATGGACAGTCTTTCGCCCACAAGTGGTCTAGGGATCGTCCGAATTTTTAGAGACGGCTTTACTTATTCATAAGGCTGAAACTGGTCTGAGTAGTGACCTCCAGCCAAAATGTAATAACAGCATACATCTCCTAGGAAATGTGTTTTTACATTATGGAAAATACCAAGAATAGCGATCAGAACTTTACCACCTTTGCTGCGAGTTGCCTGGTATTGTACTACGTACTAGGACTACTTGCATTAGCTCACGCTAGTAATCGCCGATATTTTTATAGTTTACTATATTCGGCATGAAACTCTCTGATTCCAATCTTTGAGTTTCTTATTCGGTTTTAAAACGATTTGGGTGTAAATCATTTGATTTTAATAATAATTTTTCTTTATGGACTCATGATTCGACACATACTCTACCACTAACACGACGACTTCCGTGAAATGCAAAAATCAGAGATAGAATCACTCGAAGGACCCAAATAATGTTTACACGGAATTTACTGCTGTGTTTTCAGTCTCATACCATACGGAAGTGGTTTTATCATTCGATCCATTATGTTAATGTCCATTGCACTTGCTTATAGTTTAGGGTGCGAAATCCGATGAGAATGCACTGAAACTGCCTCAATGCAAGATTTCCACAATTTTCATCATCGAAAGGATAATAATCGAAGTTGGAGCATTGCGTGACTTCCGCTCTATGACAGTCCTTCAATCTTTCCGCAAAGAACAGATGGAAAACGACAATTAGCGAGTATTGATGATAGCAATGCTATTTTGTAGGTCATCTGCAGAGTGAAAACAGCAGCAGAAATTTGTCCCTTTGGATAATGATGATACAGAATTCCCTTTTGCGGGAATTCGGTATAATCAGGGCAGTTTTGTGGAATAACAGATAGTCGTCGTTCTGCTTCAATCTGTTCTTAATGCTCAAACAGCTAGTGATAAAACACCTCAGACAAATAACGTTATTTTTTATTTTAGAAAAGTAAAAAGAAATCTTCTTTCATGGATGATCACAATACTGTATTCTAGTTGTGGCAGTCTTGCAAGGTTCCTAATGCATCGTTTTTTTTTCTCAAAATAAAAAGTGATAAATATTTTTTTGCAAATGAGACATGATACCAAATTCGCTTTGTGTTTTCTAAAATGCGATTGTTAAAACTGTGGTTTGTATTTTTTAATTTCAGAGATAATAACTAGTTGTCACCACATAGGCAACTTAAAATGTAAACATGTTTACAAAAATGGAATAGTCAACAATTGTTGACGAGGATTCCAAGTTGCTTCAAACAATGTAATTTGTTAATGATAGTTACTATTGATGATGATGCTTGCAGTTCGTTTCAATATTTTAAACACACATTGCATTATTTCTACAAAAGTAATGATGGCCTGACATTCGTTCATTTTCATTAACATATGCATGACGTGTGTGGCTAATATCTATATATTATTTTTTATTTAATAAAGATAATACGTAATTTAATTCTTCCTAGTACGGTGTATAATTAACTTATTGAAAAGCATGATTTGAAATCAGTCTCCACTAATTAGCTTAAAGAAATGTTTGCCTATAACAATTAATCGGTACTGAAAATATCCTTCAATGTATAAAACTGTAGGAGGAAAAAAGATTGTTAATGAAATCCTTTCTTTTAGTCAGATAATTGACAAAAATGTGTTAATTTAGGGAGTCAATCATATAGGGTGGGGAAGACTTTAAAACTCATTAAATGGCTTTGTTAATATAATTAAAGGTTTTTCTCCCATCCGACACACCGGCTTCTCTTATCCTTTAATTATTGGTTGATGGGTTGTACGGTAATACGTATATGCCGAAAAACAGGGAAACTTTGTTTCAGGATATGAAGCAACTTTCAAATTCGACAAAAGTTGTTTTGAGAAACCTCTCTTCCTCTTTCTTTTGATATTAAATCAGTATTATTTTTCTACAAGGGTGATCAAAGAGCTTCCCTGTTTAAGGCATCCGGTGATCAAAATGCTCCGAAACTTTGCCAGAATACATCGTGCATCATGTGAAACGATATCTCAGGATAAAATGTAATTCATAAATTCACCCCTAGGGAGCGTTTTAAATACAATGCATGTAATTTTCATTTCATGCAACTCAGCAGGTACTAGGAGAGTTTAAAAAGATGGACAGTGGTCCCTTCATTCTGGTTGTCAAATTTCCGCAGTGATGGCATTAACCTTGCCCCAACGTAAGTTGCTCGTGAAACTGTACTACCCAAACAATTGCAATTCTGTTGCTGTAATCCTCGAGTTTTGTGGGCTGAACAAATTTCGACGAGTTCCACAATCTTCGTGTGCTCTGTGACGAATGATTAATTATTTTGAAGAAACAGGATCGTCGGGAGTTAGACCTGGCAGAGGGCGCAAACCAATCAGTCCACAAAAAGACACATGGATGTGCCTCACATAACTCTCTGGAAAATTCCAAGTTAATGTCTGCATTTCTACCTATTCAAGTTAATCCTGACACAGGAGTTTCATCCGCAGGACTTTGATAGTCGATTAATATTTCCTTTAACATTCCTTTCTTGAGTGGAGCTGGATACTGTGTGGTCGTCGGTGATTTTGTGGAGACGTGAGGCTCACTTTCAGCTAAACGGAGCTGGGAATGCTCGCAATTTCCTGATACAGACTACGCAAAATCTGCATGCAATTCAACAAATTTCTTTGCATTTTCAATCAAAGTGACTGTCTTGGGCTGGTTTAAGCTTCGTTTATTATTGGCTCATACTTCTTTGAGGACATTCGCCAGTCGGGTACTGTGACCTGCTAGGTTACTGCAGAGAGGTATTGCGATATGATCAGCAAATTTGTTTTGTTACAGCAGTTCGGTTTGTAGGAGGTTCTTCAAGAACATTTGATGGAAGCCAGTTTGGCGTTCCCCAACGCAGCCACCTCGTTTCATTTGATCTTGACCCCCTGTGACTTCTGGCACTGGGTAATTCTCAAACACAAAGTTTATCTGGATCATCCTAATAGCTTGCCAGCGCTAAAAAAACCGCATAATGCAGCATGTGCACAACATCAGTCCCAACCCTGCCGCTGAACGAACTGTGCAAAGCATGGGAAGAGCAGCATATAGAGCAGTACAGCCCGTGAATGCGTAATGAAAGGGAATAAAAAGGTATCATTTATGCTTGTTGTCTTTCTCCGCCTCATACACACACAGAAGAATTAATACATCTACATAATACACCGTCCCTAATGGTTAATTTTTGGAGCATGACATTAAATGTAACCTGCAAGGTTTCGCAGGCATTTGAATCACTGGATGGCGTTCCACAAGGCCTTAAACAGAGTACTATAATTTTGATCACTTGTATGTTCGTTTTACATACGCAAGATTATCAACACCTGGCTTTGTTCATAAGATACACGTTCTATAACTTCACCTCTTGTGTTGGTTCGATTACCGGTAATAACAAATTAAATCACACTGAAGGTTACTAGATTTACTTCCAGCTGGACGCTAGGCCTTCAGAAACGAGGATGGTGCAATTTTTCAGAAAATTGTAGCGATCCAATAAACGGAGAGAAATGGGATATAAATGGAACTGAATTTTGACTCATTAGCTTAATGCTCTAACATTAAGAGCATTATCTATTCTCTACATATATGAATTGAAAGGATAAATACAATTTTCTTTATTTCACAATTACATCATATGTGACGTAACGTTTCAGGTTTATATATTCGGTACTCGGTATTCTTCCACCATCAATAGGTGACGTAGATAAGCAGTTAGATGCAAGCGATTGTTTTAATGACTTTATATTAAAGTTGGGCTTACCAGAGACAGGTTTATGTAATAAATAACGAAATAATGGACATTTCAGAGCAATGCGCGACTGTCAAAAGTCTAGTGTATGTATGCATTATATATATCTGCATTTGACAAGATAAGCATCGTACGCAGTGTTTACAATCAAACTAAGTGTTAAACTTTTAGATTCAACAACTATCAGTTTCTACATTCTTTATTTATTAAATTAAGGATCTCGTCGAAAATGTTTTTTTTTTTTAAACTACCGATAGCTTATTTATCTCAGATTATTCAAATACTTAATTCATTGTTATACAAATATTGAGTATAAACACCTGTAGTGGATATTTTTGTTCCTCAATGTCGAATTACAAATCCAAAGATACTAACAGTGTCTTCTCGGCCTGCCTATTTTGTATTTCTTCGATCAGAATTTGTCTTGGTTTACGATGTCTCGGTGGAGACCATTTCCCATGAATTAGGGGCCACTCTTAGAAGCAGCCATATAATCACAAGGGGAACATCTAATAATCACACCTCTAGTAGACAAACAGGTGGCTGGACGGTTGAAAAAACTTGTGTTAATAAGCGACATGTGACTCCTCAGCTCAGGTCTTTTTTTTAAAGTGTTTCCCAGGTTGTGCGGTTCTCATTTTGTTGTATTGCAGTTGCATGTTTGTGGTCTATATCCGGTTGGGGATTCAAGTTTTACGTTGGTGATAATAGAAAAATTCTTTAAATCTTTTATAGATTTCCACCTATCAGAAATTAAATCATTTCGGAATTATACTACTGCTGGTACGTGTATCGCGATATTGCTAAATCCATAATCAGATTAGTTCGTACCAAAATTCTTGTAAGGGGGGGGATCGAAAATAATTTTTATAGAATCTCCATTGCTGAGTAGTTTAGATAGAAATTATACCTAAGAAGATGCGCAAAGTCATGAAATGTCTCCACATGAAACATGGTTCATGTGGGGGAGTGAGTTTCGTCAGCGTTAAGGGGCGATTTCTACGAACAACTTTTACTTCCTCACTCAAATTTCTTTAAGCGACACCATGCATGAGCAAAACCCCATTAAAAATGCATTTAAAAACTTTTTTTAAGTTCCTCGAATAGAAAAGATTCAAGGAAATTTCATGATTAACGGAATCTATTTTTTATTTGTTTCCTTAGTTACTGCCCATTATTAGAATCTGCAGTAATCGATTATAGTATCGTGCGAAGTGAGAGAGAAGAGTTGACTGAGAAACTGCATTTTCATTAAAATAATAGCAGTAGCAAGTGTGTTGAGCAGCGGAATTTTTGATGATAAACTTTCTATTTTCATATTTTTCTGACCACATTAGTAGACAGTGCGAGTTCAAAGGAAAGTAAAATGAAGTTAGCCGTAGTTAAAATGGATTAATTAGGATATCTATTTACAGAAATATTTATTTATCCACTATTCATTATAAACAGGAGATAAAGGTTCGATTGATGTAAATCCTCTTAGAAGATAAAATATGTTCATAATATTTCTACCATTCTGTTTCAATACACTACATAAACATAAAGAGGGTTACCATGAAGTTAACACATGTTAAGCGATAGAGTTTATCTACAGTAATTATTGCCATTACTTAATTGAAGAATATGTGTCGACTGCTTCCCAGAATATGATGAGCTGCTGTTAATAATAGCTAAAAAAGCTTCTCTTTCACAATAAGATACATTGATGAGTTATAGTTAGATGGCGCTTAACAAACAACTCACTCATTCAAAATATCTTCATGTAATAGTGCATGCATTTTGTACCCCCGATGGACCCCAGATCCATATCACCACTATTCGCTTTTTTCCGCAACAAGCTATATTGTTGAGATATAGCTTGTTGATATATTGAGAAAGAACGGATTGTCTTTCTAAACTGCTCATATTTCTTAGTGCAAGATAGTCTTGTGATTTATTAACAGCTAGGCAGAACTGAATATATCATACGAGTTATTAAACAGCGTCTTTATATTATTCGTAATTAAACTTTGAAAGATCTGAGACCTCCTGGAATTCCTTTAAGTCAGTGGGGAGATGTGTCCAAGTATCTGTTCTATTCATCAGAGACAATTCCTTGAATGAGCTCAGTAGATTCAACTTCTGCTACCAGCTGCGAAAAGTCCAGCGATTGTTACCGAATATGCAGGCACGCGACAAACTTTGTTCAATTTATTCTCGATTGTGAAAGAGATAAGTGTTGCCTTTTGTATATTTAAAAATATTATAATCCATTATGTACAATTGCAAGTATGAAAAAGGATTAAGTATTTCGCCAGGGATCTCTTTCGCATCCTGTTTAGTGAAAACCGTATCAACCAAAAAAAAAAAAAAACTGGTCATGCACACACACACACACACACACACACACACGCGCACACACAGATATGCAGGCACATATAATACAAATAATACAAAAGAACTTTTCGGTAGATAAGGTTAATTGTAAGAAGTGATTTTGCTGAAGGTGTTTTCTTATTGAATATGATTTTTAGTTTCAGTTCTTTTGCAGGAGTCAAGTTCTGCATAGAGAAACAAGTCACTTTTGGTATGCTTTATTCTGTCTTTATAGTGCAGCGGAAAAAACTCTTTCCGAATAATTTGTTTCCGACTTTTACGTATAGCGAATAATTGTCATTTCCAAGAGACTTCTTTCTGGAAAATTGTATTAAAGATAGTTATCGATCGTCATAAGATGACAAAAAAACCACTTCAATGCACATGATTCTGGTAAAGTGTAAAGAATGAAAAAGATATTTTTGGAGATCTCGGTTTTAGTTATAATACAGCGAAAAAAGTCACTTTTGATTGCCTTCGTTCTGGATTTATATTGCAATGGAAAAACAAATTTCCGAATTGTGTGTGGCATATATATATATATATATATATATATATATATATATATATATATATATTTAAACAATTGAATGAATAAAACCGAGATTTAAGTAAAAAGGTTTTACTATTAAAACCTCCCTATTTTCGGCTTCTAACAGCTTTCATCAGGTGGAATTATAAAAGAAAGAAAAAAAACACTAAAACACTGAAGCTTAAAAAAACGATGAACAATATAGAGAGTCTCTATAAATAATTGACATTAAAACATTGCGGTTGTATGTAAAGTTGATCTTTCGTTTGTTGAATTGTTGGGAAAGTGCGTGCTAGTAGCATCTCGTGAACGCCAGTACATGATTACAGCTGAATGACTATCTGGGAGGTTGTAGCTCAATATATTATTTAGATGAACAGGATTGAAGATGATTTCCCTGGATTCCACGATTTTTCTCTCTAGTTCATCATTGCAAAGGAAAATGTTAGTATATTTTTCCAGGCAGACTGTGTGACTTTGGCTTTCATGATTAGAATTAGCCGAGAAAAGGATATGACTTGATAATTCACTGGCTCGCTGTCTCTTGTAAGTAATGTCCCTCGTGTGTTCTTCCATACGCAATTCGACAGATTTGTCTGTCTGCCCAAAATAAGGAATATCACAATCACAAAATATTTTATATACACCAGGGTATTTAAGATGATGATGACAAAGTTTTGGGTGGCTTATTAAGAAACGGATTTTGGAAGTGGAGTGAACAAAGTTCTGATATTTTATTTTCTTAGAACGTTTGCTAATTTATGTGAAACTGTACTTATGTAAGGAATAGATATATTGCCTTTGAATCTATTTGTTTCTTCTGAGCGATGTCTAGGAGGATTAAAAAGGAATCTTTCAATGATTCTCTTGGAATATCCATTAACTTTTGAAAGAAGTTTTCAGATGGTTTATATCTGTAATAAGTACATTTGGGTCATCCAGAAGAAAACGGGCTCTATGTTCCGAGGTGGAAATTATTCCAAGCTTACGAGGATGGGACTAACTATGCAGATATCTGTTGGTATGTGTGGGCTTTTTTATATCCATATTTTCAGTTTACCAGAAGAGCGAGTCAGTTTGACATCAAGAAAATGCAGGGAATTATCCGTTTCAAGATCGGCAGTAAACTTAATACTTTGATGTCGGCTATTGAGATGTTCGAGGAAAACCATAAGGGAATCATGTCCATGGCTCCAAATAATGCAGACATCATCTACATAGCGTTTCCAAACTTTAGGTGTTAAAATAAAGGAAGAGATAGCCTTGGTTTCAACATCCTCTAAGTAAATATTTGCGAGTGCAGGGGATAAAGGATAACCCATAGCCAGCCAATGATTTTGCTTGTATATAGTATCTTGAAATCTGAAGTATCCGGACTTATTTACAAAGATTTATTTATAATAACTTCTCGCAAATATTTACTTAGAGGATTTTGAAACCAAGGCTATCTCTTCCTTTATTTTAACACCTAAAGTTTGGAAACGCTATGTAGATGATATCTCCATTATTTGGAGCCATGGACATGATTCCCTTATTGTTTTCCTCGAACATCTCAATAGCCGACATCAAAGTATTAAGTTTACTGCCGAGCTTGAAACGGATAATTCCCTGCCTTTTTCTTGATGTGAAACTGACCCGCTTTTCTGGTAAACTGAAAATATCGATATATAGAAAGCCCACACATACCAACAGATATCTGCATAGTCAGTCCCATCCTCATAAGCTTGGAATAATTTTCACCTTGGGATATCGAGTCGGTTCTCTTCTGGACCCAAATGAACTCATTACAGAAATAAACCATCTCAAAACTTCTTTCAAAGTTAATGGATATTCGGAGAGAATCATTGAAAGATTCCTTCTTAATCCTCCTAGACATCGCTCAGAAGAAACAATTAGATTCAAAGGCAATATATCTATTCCTTACATAAGTACAGTTTCACATAAATTAGCAAAAGTTTTAAGAAAATACAATATCAGAACTTTGTTCACTCCACTTCCAAAAATCCGTTTCTTAATAAGCCACCCAAAACTTTGTCATCATCATCTTAAATACCCTGGTGTATATAAAATATTTTGTGATTGTGATATTCCTTATTTTGGGCAGACAGACAAATCTGTCGAATTGCGTATGGAAGAACACACGAGGGACATTACTTACAAGAGACAGCGAGCCAGTGAATTATCAAGTCATATCCTTTTCTCGGCTAATTCTAATCATGAAAGCCAAAGTCACACAGTCTGCCTGGAAAAATATACTAACATTTTCCGTTGCAATGATGAACTAGAGAGAAAAATCGTGGAATCCAGGGAAATCATTTTCAATCCTGTTCATCTAAATAATATATTGAGCTGTAATCATGTACTGGCGTTCACGAGATGCTACTAGCACGCACTTTCCCAACAATACAACAAATGAAAGATCAGCTTTAAATACAACCGCAATGTTTTGATGTCAATTATTTATAGAGACTCTCTATGTTGTTCATCGTTTATTTAAGCTTCAGTGTTTTAGTGTTTTTTTATTTTGTCCTTCTTTTATAACGTCACTTGATGAAGGCTGTTACAAGCCGAAACTAGTCGTGTTTTAACATTAAAACATTTAAACATTTTTACATAAATCGCGGTTTTAGTCATTCAATTCTTAAAAAAAATAAATAAAAATACATATATGTTAAGCGAGTCAATGATCATTTTTTTATATATATGTATATATATATTATAATAGTTTGTATAAATGAATTCTGATGGAATTGATTTTGGCGCAGGGAATAGGTCATTCGCGATTGTGTTTTTTCGAAATGAATATTGTCTGTTATTGTTGATGCTTTCGCACTACCTCTTATGCATTATATGTGCAATATTTCTGTGAAGTGATGGACCTACAGACAATCTGCTGTTTTCCGTGATCTGGTATGTAGAGGGAATGGAAGCGCCTTCACATGAAGCTCTGGCAAAAGAAATATTGTGCGTTTATAAAATACATGACGAATGTGAATCATTTTTATCTCTTTCATTTTGATTTGCTTCAGTTATTCTAAAAGATGTTACACAATTTAATTTTCTTCTATATTTTTAGACACACACACCTCTACACCTGTTTAATTTCCATAATAATTATTAGAGTTGACGATGTAGATTTAGAGTAATTTTGAGCCATTGACTGATAAATATTGCACCAGTATTTTCAAAGCTTGTCTGTTTAGCTTAACAACAGTAAGATGGTATCTTTGTTGAAATGAAGCATTTATTTCAGCAGTTCATTCCCAATTATATTGTTTCTCGAATGAAAAAGTTGAAACTAGTTTTAACTGCTACAGTTTTTTGAAAACATCCTGTTTCTCGTGTATGTTAAACAAAAAACTAAACAAAACAAAACAAAAACAAACTGTACATCGAATTGTTCAATATTTCATTTATAGACACACAGAACGTATTGTTTGAAATATTTCATTATCTCCAAATTAACTTCCTCTTACTTCTCCCTTCTCGAAGAAGGGTTAAAATTTCACCGATGCACTAAACACATTGTTGTTCACTTATCAGGTGACTGATAACCCATTAAATGTCGCCACGTTTCCAACACATTTCCATTTTTTGGCGATATCCTTGATATTTTCAGAACACTGTAATTAGCATCAGGAGAGCCTCTAAACTACCATCAGCTGTCATCACTCCCTATCAGAGAATCGTAACTTCCAAGCCCGAATATTTGAATCCTTTATAAATTTATAAAGGAAGGTCATTGCCCTCCTTTCTTTTATCAGTATAAAACTTCCGCTTATCATCATGCAATTTACATGAGCCGTAGGACACTGCAGCCTACGGATACGCCGTTTGTTACATCTTCATACAGATTCACAAATGTCCGTTATTAAGGACCACATACACATAAAAAAAAACCTTCGTATGACATAAGTCTCTTGAACAAGCACAGTAACTTCAATACTAGGGAATACAATACAACAAACTAGATCATTTTCTGTTCAAGTTACCAGTTGTCTCTCTGTTCTTGATTTGACCTTGTCCAATAGTTCGAGTTTTGAAATTTACTCTACGTTTCGTAATGCCTAACGTACTGAACAATGTTAAATTTTTTAGCGAATGAACTTTGTATGAAATTCAAATGGCAAACTAAATGCGCTATTTGCATTAAGTTATAGTTAAGGGAGTTAATTTACGAAAATTTGATTAACTAAATTATCAAGTAATTTAATTAATCAAATTAATTAAATAATTGGAAATGTAATTACATCAATCAGCGAAGAACCAAATGCAGTTCAATGAGAATACGCAAAAACAATAAACATTATTGACGATTTTCTAATGCAGATGATCTTATAAATCATAAGATTTATAAGATCATCTTGGCCTCCAAGATCTCAGAGACATCACATCTTGTGACTTCTTTTTATGGGGATACGTAAAAGACTGTGCTTATGTTCCTCCATTACCCTCTGATTTAGATGAGCTCAGAACCAGAATCACGGCTGCAGTAGATAATCGAAGGTAGATCGTCTGTATTGATGAAAAATTCGTATATTTTCTTCGAGTTTAAGGTTTGTTTAGGAACAGACACACTCGGTTTATGTTCCAGAAAGATAATTGTAATACGCCAATTCGGGTTTATATATATATTCCTTCACAAGGCAGAATGAGTTTTATGAGATCCAACAGAATTTAGTTCTCACATGAGAATGTAAGAACTGATAATTTAAGAACTATATATATTCATTATAATAATGCAACAAGATTTCATTAAGGTGAGAACTATATACACATATTAGTAGTTCTAACGGTTTTATTAATTATATCTTGCTCTCTGTCTTAGAGTTTCTCTCCTCACTGGCTTTAGAATATGAGAGATGCCGAGTTCCAGCAAAGGGTTGGATGATGAAAGCAAAACCGAGAGTCATATAGCAAAAGAAGCCTCATTGGGGACAAATCTAAAACTTCCTCATTTGGAAGTTTTAGATTTTAGCCTTACACTATTAAAGGTTAGGTCCCAAAAACGTAATAAAAATACACTAAAACTTTAAATATAAACATACATATGGATTAAAATATTCACTGAAAGCAGGAAATAAGAGCATGTAAACTAGAATACATAAAACAGTGTAAGAGGCTATAAAATTGAAAAGTCTTTATATATATTCTCCAGACAAATATTCTCCTGATAAATCGTTTCAGCAATAAGCTGAAAAGATTTGTCGAATATCTGTGTTGGCTTTCAGTACCACCAAAACTTTCTGCAACAGCCCAAAATGAAATCCGTATTATGGAGGGGAAGGTTCTGAATGTCTTTCCTGTCATAGAGTAATCAGTATATTATGCAAAGTTTCCCAATTGTAAGGTTATGATTTTTCAGTGGAGTATAATGCTGAATAGGTAGCGAGCGTTGCTCTTATTTTTCTGTTTTGGATTCTTATTAGAGTCAGTAGAGTATTGTAATAATCTCAAACCCAAGTATGGAATTTATTCGCAAGTAGTTTGGTATAGGAAAGGTAGTATTAAAATTTTATTTAAGATATTTATTCCCGCACAGCAGTGGTTGCATTGCAGTGTGTGTGTGTATGTGTGTGTGTGTGTATAGATAGATAGATATTATATATATATATATATATATATATACAGAATGTTCCGATTTGAAAATTGTATATCTCTGCAACCACGAACCACGTGAACGTCCTTGGCCCAGAATTTTTGATATGAAGTCCGCTAGATGCCACTGCTAGCGCCCAAATAGCCGCTACGCTTAGTTAATGAGAAGATGACTGTCTAGTCAACAGAAGGCGTTTTGTGTTCTCGAATTTAGCAAGACTGACTCCGTGATTACGATGCAGCGTGCGTTTAGACAACGTTACGGAATTGATCCATCACTGTATAAAAACATTCGTCGTTGTTATCGACAATTTAAAGAAACAGGGTGTTTATGTAAGGGAAGGAGTCCTGGGCAACCACGCACCTCAGAGGGGAATGTGCAACGAATTCAAGAGGCTTTTCAGCGAATCCCTCAAAAGTCCACTCGTCGTGCTAGCCGAGAACTTACCATCCCTCACGTGACTGTTTGGCGTGTGTTACGAGGACGTTTGCTTATGAAGCCATACACATTGCAACTGATGCAAGCTCTCCGTGTAGGTGACAAAAAAAAGGAAAGAACAGATTTTTGTGGTAATCTGTTAGAGGACATGGAGGCGTTGAATTGGAAGCATGAGACCCCACGACGTGGCCTCCAAGATTTCCAGACATCACACCTTGTGACTTCTTTTTATGGGGATACGTAAAAGACTGTGTTTATGTTCCTCCATTACCCTCTGACTTGGATGAGCTCAGAACCAGAATCACGGCTGTAAATTCTGTGACAGAAGACACTCTCAGACGCGTTTGGGATGAATTCAGCTATCGGCTTGATGTTGTCCGTGCAGCAGGTGGAGGGCACATTGAGCATTTGTAATTGTGGTGGGTGAAACTTTCTACCTTACTTCATACTTGGTAATTTATTTTGTAACTGTATTTTCATTATTAAATATAATTATTTGAAATCGGATCATTCTCTTTGCAACACCCTCTAGTATTCTAATTTTTATCATTGAACAATAATTAACCAGATATTTTACATTTTACAATGAACTGTAACTCTGTGCACCGATCTATCCATCTATTCAGACGGGTTGGATCTCCTCCTAATGAGGAGTCATGGCGAAATAATGCAGCCGGCACACCACTCCTCTGCTGCATCCCTAATGGAGGTATTCATGGATGTAGTCCCTGTGTGTTCACGGGGTCGGTCTGCCTGCTTGTGGAATGAAAAAACCCTAGCTAAACCGGAGAAAAACCTTACTGTCCGCGCCCAAGACCGGTTAACTTCGCTATGGCTGAAGAAGATCCTTAAGCTCCTCACGTCACAACAGGAATCCAACCTAGGACACTCCTTCCACAGGCATATGGTTACGAAGGGCGCAGCCATAGGCTAACCGCGCGGACCTCTGTTCCAATGAAATCCTTTATTTCCTCGACGCAGCAGAGGTATGATGAAGTCCTTTATTTTTTTGAGGGGGTCAGTCCGATTCCTATGATGTGACAATCTTTGAGGGATTTGCAGATAAAAATTAATATCAGGGTTTAGGGATTTAAAAAAAAATAAATAAAATCCAGAAACTCGTGTGTTTCGTCACAGAATCAGGATTTCCATCGAGGCACAAACTAGCTAAGAGTATAATTTACACATAAGAATGAGTATTATACTAACCATATTATCCAAAACGTTTGTCTAGGTTTGCTTTCCGTAACCAGCATGGATCTTAGAGACTTATAATTAAGCTGATTATACATTTATGTAATTCAGCTCTTTTCATCTATGTTTGACCAGTCTCAGACTGTTTAAAAGAAAACAAATGTCGTCGACTTAAATACTGCTCCTATCTACCTACCTACCCACTACCCACCCACCAACCACACATCGATATGAAAGATTAATATATAGATTCTACCATCCACTTAAAGTCTAAATGGTGAACTTCTGCGTTAATGTATAATAACAAGAATATCTTTCAGCATTCTAACGTTCTGTATGTAGACTTTTATTCCGAAGTCAGAAAATTTCATATTATCATTCAATGAAGTATAAACACAAAGGTAAAAATAGAAGTTATTATTATCTTTAACTGATTGTGTTTTATAAATAAAGAAATCGTCCTTCATATTCAATATCCGTATTTCGCCAGGATAAAATTTAATAATAAAAATAAAAATAAAATCTCAACCTAAACGATGAAAAGCAGATATTGCTGTTCACGACAGCTTCTTGGAGGAATAGCTGATACGTACTCTGCATGGAACGAAATAAAGCGTTTTATACAACCGGGAACCTCATGAAATCATCTTTATTAAATGAAAAAATATAAGAAATAAGCATATTTTTAGAGAAAGGATGCAATTATTGTTTTTATATTACTCTTGAGCCTATTAGTTTTATTCTTTCTCTAAAATCCTGCCTGTAAATATCTCATCAAAGTACAAAAACACACAATATCAGTTGCTGAATCACTAGTACATAGACTAGTATCTGATGAACAAAACTGGAATTAATAACTATGGACAGTGCCCAGTAAACCGCTTTCTTATCGATGTAAGTTTTAATTACCATTCGAAGTTATATTTTCCACAGCGTCGTCTTCGGTGAAAAGTTCCTAAATAAGCTGAACAGACCTTTTAAAGAAACCCAGTGAAACAGAAGCTTAAAAAAATTGTGGACTTTTTTTGACTGAAAATTATTAAGCACCAAACAGTTCGCAAATAATTGTTGTTACTCTGAAATATTAAAGCTGGGGATTATTTTCTTCTTCACTGAGAAATTTTATTTTCGATAAGATGTAACGTAATACACAAGTCCTTAAAGATAAAGCAATGTCTTACACTTTTCTATTTTCTTGCTCAATTTTCTTATATTTGTTTGTCGGAAGCACTTTCTTAGAGAATTCTCAACAGATCACAGTTATAGCAAAAACAAAATAGCCTTATGGAAACATCTTGTTTCCATAAGGTTACCCCAACCTTCTGTCATGTAGTATATTGAAATATTCCCCTCCCCTTTATGATGATGCATTAACCTCGTCAATAAAGATGCAGAAGGAAGCAGGGAGGAATATGAAATTTCTGTTGGTAAAGGATATTAGATCAATTTAGGTTCGTTATTTTCATAATTTATGCATATATATTTAAAAGTGATTTTGCATGCGTGAGATTGTCCGTTTCCTAAACTTTGTATGCTATCCCCATGCAACCCGCCTTTTAATTAGTTTTGTCATGTTTGTCACAGTAGAACTGTGGTCATCTGAGATATTCAGATGCAGATTTGCAGAGATTTTAATTGTTTGTGCGTAGTTGTCGCTGAAGCTTAATTTGATTTTTAAAATAATCCCCACGATTATTTTGTTTTTCCCATGCTTTATTTATGAAATGTGATCCTCAAATATCACTTCAAAGCTAAAGTAGCAATTTCAAAGCCAATATTTGATTACAGTTCATAAATGCTTTCTATAAATCAAAGAAAAACTGATGATTGGCAAAATAAAATAACTTATTAATGAAACTGAAGTTATTTTGATATTTTAAACTTACAAAGTCAATTAATTAGCATTCAACTTATATGTCAAATCCTTTCAATCATTAACAATCCCCTCAGGTGGGGGATTCTTAATGACTGAAACAATCCATTTAGTTCATAAATGTATCGTTTCTTCACAATATGTGAAGAAACGATTGATTAGTTTTGAAACGTTAGTCTTGGATTGATTCGATCGAAGAGGTTAAAATTCTTGGTGAGTCAACAGGACAATAATTATGAAAATTTGAAGTTCGACTGACTTAGCACCTTCTTCTTCTTCTTCTTCTTCTTCTTCGTCTATGATTTCTTATGCTTTTAAGCGTCGAGATTTTGCCAAAGAGATTTCCATGCCGTCCTGTCCAAGGTTTGTTATTTTGCTTCTTTCCAGTTAATGACTTAGCACCTGGTTGTTAAATTTACTGGCTAAACTCCTTTCCACTCTTTTTAATTGTATTAAAATCACATTGGTATCTTGGACAATCTTAAAGAACCTTAATTCCCTCATCTTTAGAATCACTTTTTTCCCTTCCTTTTCTTGTTATCTCCATTTATGTATTCATCCGGTGACGATCTTAAAAATTGTATTAAAAACTTAAATGGTTTATTTAGCCTGTATTACAAAATACAAGCTCACCTTTATGGCATTCGTATAGGGAAGGTATGTAAGTTCTTTTAACTAAGCTTTGATATTTTCCAGGTCTACCTACTCACTGATGAGACCTCAAAAGAGGTTGAAACCGGTCTGGGTAGTGACCTTCCCTCATAATGTAATGACAGTATTACATTTCCTAGGAGCTGTGTTTTACATTATGAGAGAATATCAAGAATAGTGAGGGACCTTGCTCCACCTTTGCTTCGAATTGCCTTCGCCGATAGTTTTTCGGCATTGAAACTCATAGATCGTAGTTATCGATCTTGAATTTCACTTACTGGCTATATAACAATATAGGATTCTTATCCATTTAATATCTATTCAATTGCTAGAAAACTAGCCTTTTGGCTTTTTATTTTAATTACAAAAAGCAATATTTTTTTTCAGTTTTCCAGATATTAATACTTTTCTGCGCATCATCACGACTAAATGTGAATTTTAGAGAATTGGAACCTAAAGTGATTTAGGATTGTTGGCTAAAGCATATATTTGCACTCATTTCAGAAACCCATGAAAGTTTTCCAATTATCTGATGTTAAGCTGCAAGGTTCTTTGGAATCTTTCAATCGATAATGGATTGTGATATTTTTATGATAATTCTTATAAAGAATCTTGCTCAAAATCTTTTATCGGAAAAAAGTTGTAGGCCTTCTTCTTAACGTAGCATTACAGTAATTGACTGTAGCACATGACTTTTTATCCCTCGGAAACCTGCTTCAGTAGCTCAGTTGGATCAACTATATCCTTCTATTAAACACACTTGGAATTGAATCCAGTCTGGTATGTGAGGAACCTTCATAAGTTCTTCATTTGAAGTTAAGTCGGCTAATGTTTTATAAGTTGATGGTGAGAGTTTTTCTTCTCGGAGTAAGTAATTCAAAAAGCCCAACCTATAATAAAACAAAATCATTTTGAGGTGAGATTTATGCCATCTTGACTGCAAATTACTGAAAGATACTTCCATTACTATTTTTTAAATCAATAAACAGCATATTAATTTCCCTTTATGGCATGATCTCTTTTCGTTTGATTTGCTTAATTACAGATGTTACGTTACCTGATGTTTTTGCTGTTTTATGGTTTAATATTATCTTGTAATCTGTGGCCTGCAGGAACAAGACGTTTCTTTCAGAAGTGAGATTTCAGAGTTCAAAAAATCGTGCGGATTTTCAATATTGTCTTAAAGAAATATAACGTTAGTGACAAACTAGCGAGACTAGCTTATTCCTGTTCTCTCCATCCAATACTTTTCATTAGCAAACTCGCATGCTCAAGTCACAACTAAAAGCACGTGAGAAAGTCTCAATAAGCGCACTTCTAAATGCGGCGTAGAATAGTTTTGGAATAAAAATCCAAAAATAGTTTTGGATTTTTATTTTTGAAAGATTGTAAAATTCTCGTATTTTTACTTTCTGTTTTTGAACAGATCGCGTGATTATAAGTTAAAAAAACTGGCGCATAGTAAAGGACAACTTTAAGATCTATTTTCATAAAATATCCTGACAACGAAGCAGCAGTTGTGAGCTATGAACTATAAACTGCAGGGGATAAACGAGAACAGAGAATTTGCACGATTGAATGCTGTCTACAAAGGAGGAATTGTCACATAGAACCAAATCAACAAAGGAGGATGGCATCCGTACTACTCATCTATTTAAAAAAACGAAGGATCTCCAAGAGTGGAACTAATTCAACATATCACGAATGATCAGCGTCAACAAAGAATGGATTCAGTACAACAACTGAATAATGGAAGCAAAGAATTTTTGCTGATTTATCTATCTAAGAAGTCATTGCCTTTCATCCGTTATAGTAAGGAGATGCGTTTAATGTAATATCTTTCTCTATTCGTTCAAAAGTTTGTTCAGTATTTGCAAACCATGAGCTGTAACACTAAACCAGTCCCGCATTAGGAATCTAAACTCGCAGGTAACTTCATATGGCAAAACTGCATAGATAAATAAAACTATTTGTGCTTCAGTTAACCCCTTATCAAATGGAAAAGAATGCGACAATTTCGTCGCAAATATAATTACTGTCAGGTAGATCAATTTATATAATAGATGTACAGAGTATGTATTAGAAACATAAACCAACGATCCTTTAAATCGAGTTTAAATTCAGTGTTACTAATAAACTGGAAAATCAGTGTACTTAATCGAATTGGCGGAGATCGTAGATGTTTACATCGTTAATTTCACCAAGTGTGGAATGTAGAGAATGGACAGTAGTGTACGTTGTTGGATTTCGGCAAAGATGAATGCGAACTAGAATATTAAAATACCGCTCTGATTTCTTACAGTTATAAAAGACGCGAGGTATGTCGAAGAAAAGACAATATGCCTTCCTTTAGGCTGCCATTTCTCAAGAGGGGTAAAACGAAAATCAGAGGTAAAGAGAATGCTTTGAGAAAATATCACGTTTTTCTTCCTTATCAGTATGTAATATGGAATCCAGTTGATGTATTCTTTCGAGTACTGTACATCCTCCCCCCCCACCTTTATTCCGCACTAGATATGCAGGAGCTTCTTATAGTTATCTTAAAAACGGAGATATGTGGATAGAAACAGCGGTAGTGATTACTTCTCTAGAGAAATAACCTGAATTTATGTTGATAATTTAGTTCTAGTATAATCTGTGCTGACATTGCTAATATGATTTATTTTGGTGAGATTTAGATTCCTTTAAGTGCTCCAAATTACTTTTTTTTCACTTATATTCTCTCCAGTACCGAATGCACCAATGGGCTTTCAATTATCCAAATTGTCACTGTGTATATTCAACAAGGACTGATCATGACGTATGTACATTATGATTGTTTTTGCTATCATTTGTTTCTGCGGGGTAAACATAATATTTTGGCTTTAATAAATTTACACTTTCCTCTAGATACTTTTTTCTAGTCAGAATATTAATTACGACTGTTGTAAATCTCATCTGAATAGTAAACGCTCATCTTTACTGAATATAACATAAGAAATTCTCTCTCCATTCCTACTCTTTCTGATTTCTCCTGCCATAATTTCCCACCGAGAAGATTTCCTCTCCTTTAATTAACCCCAGTTCGCCTTCATATTTTATGCGATGAACGTCTTTATTATCAGGGAAGAAAATGCGAAGAGTAAGTGTGAGATAAATATTAAATCCTTATTTTCTTACTCCGTCTCTCTTTCCTCTTTCTTTTTATCTTTACGTTCAGAATTGCCCTGTTTTAATTTACGGTCCCTAGAACACGGTGTTATCGATGTGCAGTAAATATCCTTGCAGTTACACACGTTTATACTGCCTTATAGAATTGATGCATGGCTGTCTATATAAGGATCAAAGATTGGAGCAGAATATTAAATTTTAGATATATAAGTTGCCTAAATATATTTCAGCATTTAGGAGGTAATTCGTTTTAAAATACAACTTTGAAAATGGGAAAAAGTAAAGATAAAATATCCTCAGATTTTACTGAACATGAAAACATACACTGTCTTATACTGATTGTTGTTACTTGATAGCTTTTCTATTTTTCAAGTAAAACTTTATATTGTCATTGCAAAAATCAAATATTTCTTACAATATTTACTTTTGTCTTATTAATTGCGAATTCTCTTGAATCTGCGGAAATCAATGTTAATCCATGTGCATCAAAAATGCTTATTCTTTTATAACATAGAATGAAAGCCAAAAGGCTATTTTTCTGGCAACCTTAATAATAATAATGAAGGGGATACAAATCTTTTGATGTTTATTTGCCAGTAAGCGAAACTCTAAGAACTAGGACTAAGATCTATGAGTTTCATACCGAAAAACTATCGGCAAATCCAAGTGTAAGTAACCACTTGGTAGTACAACACCAAGGCAACTCGTATCAAAGGTGGAGCAAGATCCCTCACTATCCTTGATAGTTTCTCATAATGTAAAAATCTTACTGGCAGATAAACATCAAAGGATTTGTATTCCCTTCTTTATTATTAAGGTTGCCAGAAAAATAGCCTTTTGGCTTTCATTCTATGTTATAATATACAGGTACACCTTTATGGCATTCGTACAGTGAAGGTATGTAAGTTCTTTTCACTTAAACCTTGTTATCTTCTAGGTCTACCTACTCACTGATGAGACCTCAAAAAAGGTTGAGACCGGTCTGGGTAGTGATCTCTCCTCATAATTATGTAATTACAGTATTACATCCCCTAGGGGGTGTGTTTTTTGACATTATGAGAAAATATCAAGGATAGTGAGGGAGCTTGCTCCACCTTTGATACGAATTGCCTTGATGTTGTACTACCAAGTGGTTAGTTACACTTGGATTTGCTGATAGTTTTTCGGTGTGAAACTCATAGATCTTAGTCCTAGTTCTTAGAGTTTCGCTTACTGGCAGATAAACATCAAAGGATTTGTATCCCCTTCATTATGCTTATTCTTTTGTTTTATTGTCTAGAAACTCATTTCAGACTTTTATTATTTCAAATCATCATATAATTGAATCTTGAATCTTAAACTAATATTCTCTTCACACTTTCCACAATGCTTTCAACTACAACTTTGGTTTTGCTTCTGTTTGTCTGGAAATTATCCAAGCAGATCACAGTAGCCCTTAATGCTTATCTATTGATTAACGATATGAATCAGCACCATCGTGAGAGGTGTGCAATAATTAGGAGACGTGCGTGCCGTGAGAAGGCGAACGGATTCACAACAGTGAGCATTTTTAATCAACATGTTTTCCCGAAGTGGAATCCAAGGTGAGATATTTAAGGAAGGATAAATAGACTAAAAACATTTTTAATAAACCCTTTTTGTATAATCACAATAGTACTTGGTTGATGAACTATGAACCTCACATTTTTCGTCATTTCACGACTCGATAATCTTATTCGATGCGCTTCAATTGGAAATATCACAATCCTGTCAAGAGTGGGAAGAACCTTTAAGGACGTTTCAAATGAAAGTGAGTTAGCCGGTTTTATACAGTTGTGAAAGAGTTTTCAACCTGGTTAGCAGCACAGACATACACAGGATCAACATATATAATACACTTCTTAGGCTTATTTGCTTCGCCCTTATTCCTAAACGATTCACTCCAACTAGTTTACAATTTTGTTTTTAGAGATTATAACAGAAATAAATTTAGGGGGGGGGTGATCAATTGAGTAGTGCCAAGCCTCTCTATTACTTTGAAATAAGGAATCTCACCTGAAAAATTAGCCATTTTTGGCATTCGTTTTGGGCGGACAGTATATATAACTGTTGACTGCATATAACAGATTCCACAATAAAAGAAATTAATCTGTTTGTATTTAATAACTGCACAACAACGGAATTCACAGTCTTTGCAGTCTCAAAAAAGGCCATTTAGATAAAACTACAAATGAGTAGTTTACTCTTAATGTAGTATAAAATTATCAAAATAAAGAAAAGGTGCATTTTAATAGAATGATTTGGAATGTTTGTATAATTATCGAAATTCCTAAAACGTTATTTATATGATAATTTTATGTTATAAATGAAAGAGATTTAATGCTGCATGAAGCAGATCTACCTTTCTTCTTCTGTCAGCCTTACACCCATTGTGACTTTTCATCGCGATCTACTTTGCTGCCGTGATGTTATTGCTCGACTTACGAGTAATATTCTATTATCTTTAGGTAGTCTAATATTGCATACTGTGTAATTTAATCTGGACTCTAATATAAAATCATATATCTTAGCAAGTCTTTTACACACTTGAAAGACATCCGACCCTTTTCAGGGGAAAGGACGACCAGCATTTCTATACAGCTAGAGGTTTCCAATAATGAAGTTCCTCAAGTAACGTGATTTGCTATTGTTTGCACAACGTCCTGCCTCTGACTTAACGTATTGTTAGGATTTCCGGTACAGGCTTTATCAGCTGTTTTTACTCTGTGTCCTCACAGTAACCAAATAGAGGATGAGTCCGTCTTTCTTGAAAAATATATTGCCCTCCCCACACACACTTAATGTGAACTAAAACAAAGGCCTCCAGGGATTGCAAAAGAATTCTGATTTCCTAGAAGAGGCTTTATTTACCGCTCTTAAACTGTTTGTCACATCTTTCCTAAGTTATTTCGAAGAAAATCGTGCTTTATTCATAAATTTGTGGATGTGATAATGCGTTAGAATGATGTGCATTATCTTGTAATGAGCTCATTAGCAGGGAAGATTAATTAATGCATTGATTGAGATGATTTCTCTGAGTCACACAATCCATATTTATGTTCACTTTGTTGCTAATGCCAGGTTGAATGTTGCATGAAATGTAAATTATCTGCCTGAAACTTTCCTTTGATTAATTATAATATGAGTGACTGCCTAAAAATAAAGGACAACTGCCTATTTTCAAATAAGCAGTCTTTTCTTTTCAAGAACAAAGATTTGTTTTCTCAAATTATATATCGCATATTTTCCGAGTGGAATTGTAGGTAATATCTGCTTTTTTTTCTTCTTCTAAAATTTGTTATGCTATAGTTCGTATGAAAATTGTTTGGAGATAAATCAGAAGTAATACTTATTATCATGTTTATATGAAGATAGATTTGCCACAAGGGTGTTTCCATAACATATTAGATAAATTGAGGTTGATATTTCCAATGATGACGCACTTGAAAAACTTTCCTCATCGATCTGTCCCAGAGTTTTCTATCCAAGTTTCATTTTTTCCTGTCTTCCGGGCGTAGACCCACACCATTCCAAGCAGGCGTTCGAAACCAAATGCGACGGCCTAGGGTTGATAATCCTTACTGTTGTACGTTCAACATCTGTATATTACCCAATATTATCATTATATTAAACAGCAATTCCTTACCTTGAAATCCTTGTTACATCCGTAACGCCAGTCAACTGGAAACAATTTCTCTAATTAACTTTGTCCCCCCCGTATTATTCTCTGAGTTTTAGTTTACGTAAGTGGATGCAAGGTGGACAATACTAGATCGGAATGAAGAATAGGATTGGATGACTCGTTTACTATAAAAAATGTACTATGAATCCAGTATTGCTGAAATTCCAATACGGTAATTAGCAAAATAACAAACTTAATTTTGATAATTAAGTTTAACTAAAATGAAAAACATAATTTCAGAAATAAAAGACTAGTTCCATCCCAAATTTGTGTTGTTCCCCTGCTAATAATTAAACAAATCTTCACACTAATTACAGTTGTAGGTATGCAAAACCTACAAAAAAGCTACAATAGCAAATGAAGCTTGAGAATGCTTTTTAAATAAAACAATAATAATAAAAAAAACTATTGTATACATAAGCAAGGTTTCCGCTAATAAAATAACGAGCTCAGTTGTGTGGTTAGCAGTTTTAGAGATGCACTAAAGGAGTTCACTGTTACATTAATCTACACAAATAATTAAAAAAAAACATTCTCGAATTTTTTCGAATATATAAGACGATTCATCTTGTTCAGAGAAAGTATACTTTCATTTCTAACGTAGTATTATTTTTTTCTACACTGCAAAATATCTTAAGAAGTGTCCAAGGAACATTAAAGCGAGAAAACAAAAGGTACGCTTTTCAATTTTATGACTAAAGAATTAGGCTTGAAGGCAGCAGTTTAAAACATTTGTGCTTGATGGGTCATTTACATTATTCATGGATGTCGACGATAAATTAACTCTTTCAATTGGTAAGGAGTTTAACAGTTAACGGTCATGAAAACAGATAGCTGCTCAAGTCTAAAGTGATCCACAATACGATATTCAACTTTTTTTTTAATATTTATAAATGTCCAGCAACAAGAATGGTTTGCTTATTGAATTTTGATTATCCTCCTAAACATTCTTGTAATTTATTCCAACAAATTTCGTAACATCAATCAGGCGATGCATAAGGTTTCGTTCTGATCCTATATATGCAAAAGTAACTTCTTGTGATATTTTAGACTTCTTCTCATATTTTAAAGGAAATTTTAATGCGAAGAGAAATTAGTTGAATCAATAAGTATAATCAATATAAATAAATAATTTAAAAAATCATCATCATCATCATCATCATCATACGTATCAAGGATTTAGGCCTAGTATGGCCTGTTCCGGCCTTAGAAGTCATCGTTGAATCGTTTAAGAGGACGTCCTGGTTTTCTTTTTCCTAATGGCTTGTACTTTAAGGCTTGTTTTGGTAATCTTTCAGTTTTCATTCTTTGAACGTGTTCCATCCATCTATGTTTATATTTTTTAATATTTTCAATTACTGGTTCTTGGTTTAATTCTTTCATAATATCTTCGTTTCTTTTGTGATCCAATAGGGTATACTTTGCAGTTTTTCTCATAAACTTCATTTCTGCTGTTGTTAATCTTTGTTTGTCTTTTTGTTTTATTGTCCAGATTTCGCTTCCATACATTAAGACCGGTAGGGCTAATGTATTGTATACTTTTTGCCTGGTTTGTTTTTGAACTAGCTTTAGTTTAAATATAGAGTTAATTACTCCTGTTATTTTTAAATATTTTGCAATATTTATGTTTATATCTTTTTCATTTTCATAAGTGATCATACATCCTAGGTAGTTAAATGAATTCACCTGTTCTAAGATCTTGTTATCTAATACTATTTTAGTTCTTGCTGGATCTTGTTATCTAATACTATTTTAGTTCTTGCTGGATCTTGTTATCTAATACTATTTTAGTTCTTGCTGGATCTTGTTATCTAATACTATTTTAGTTCTTGCTGGATCTTGTTATCTAATACTATTTTAGTTCTTGCTGGATCTTGTCCTTTAAAGGCCATAGTTTTTGATTTTCCGTTGATATTATAATACCATAATCTTTGGATATCTCATTTAGATTTAAAATAGCTTTCTGTAAGTTATCTTCAGAATTTTTAATTATTATTTGGTCGTCTGCAAAGAGGAGAGTGTTTAATCAATATAAATATCTTCGTTTCTTTTTTCGTTTCTGTAGGTGAAAGTTTAATTCCTTGATGCAAATTTTTACTCCCTTTTATTATTATTTCATTTAAGTAGATATTAAAAAGAGTTGCTGAGAGGGGAAATCCCTGGTGGACCCCTTGGTTTATCTCTCTTGTATATGATAGCTCATGATTTAATCTTATTTGTATTTGATTATTTTCATATATACTTGTGACAGCTTTTAGGATATTATTTAGTATTTAGCTTTCTTTTAATATGTTAAATAATATGTTTCTTTTAACTTTGTCAAATGCTTTTTCAAAGTCAATAAATGCAATATGTGTTTCTAAATTATATTCTCTTCTTTTCTCTATTATTAATTTTAGGCAGAAGGCTGGGTCTATACATGATCGTCCTTTTCTAAATCCATTTTATACCTCTAGAATAAAGTTTTCGGAATATTTCATTAGTTTGCTATTTAAGATTCTGCTGTATATTTTGTAACATGAATTTAGTATACTGATACCTCTATAGTTTTTAGGGTCATCTCTATTACCTTTCTTAAAGATAGGAATCACAATTGCTTTTCCCCATTCTATTGGGTTGATACCAGTTGAGTAAATGTTATTTAAAAATAATAAGAGTCTTCCTTTGAATCTTGTTCCTGCGTATTTATATTGTTCTGAACCTAGCGTATCTTCTCCAGGTGATTTTCCGTTTCTTGTTTCTTTCAGGCTGATTTCTACTTCTTCTTCAGTTATTTCCTTTTCATTTTCGTTAATTGTTTGCCAGTTGTCTTTTTTAAAATATTTGTCTGTCCACAGTTCTGTGTAGTAATTTAGAAATTCTTCTAATTTCAATTCAGTGTTTAATTTTATGTTTTCTTTGGTATCTGCATTTAGGTGTTTCAAAATCTTATATACATTGGGTCTTATTTTATATAAATCATGTTCTGAATTAGAAACAAATTTATTCCATGATTCTCTATGTCTTTTTCTGACTTCTCTTTTAGCTATGGCTCTTATTCTTTTATATTCTATTTCATCTTCTAATCTTTTACTGCTTAACCATTTGTGATAGGCTTCTTTTTTCTTTTTGATTATTTCTTTGATTGTATCATCCCAGATCTTCAGTTATTTTCTTTTATTGAATTTTTTGGTCTTTCCTAAGCTTTCATTTGCTGCTGCATTTAGTATCGTTTTTATATTAAGCCATTCTATTTCTATTTCTTCATTTTTTTTAATTTTATCTAAATACTGGTTAATTCTTTGTTCATATAGCCATTGTACATTTGTGTCACTCAATAGTCTAGTTTTATAAACAAAGTTTCAATTTTTCTTTCTGTTCTTGTTACTTGTAGCCATTTAGGTGGTAATCTTAATTTTATTTTAACAAAGAAATGGTCACTGCTTATTTCATATCCTCTGTGAACTCTAACATCTAGTGAAAATTTCGATGTCTTTTCATTTAATATGAAGTAATCTAATATTGATTTCCATCCTCTTGCTGCCCAAGTATATTTATGTATGTCTTTATGTTTATAGAAGGAATTCATTATTTTTAGGTATTATAAACTACAAAGTCAATCCATTTTTTACCATATCTGTTTAGAGTGTGTTCTCCTGTATTCCTATATTATTATTAATTTTCGTGTTTCCAATTCTTGCATTTAAGTCTCCTGCTAAAATTATGTAATCATTTTTATTTATTTTATTATATATGTTTTGTAGCTGATTATAAAAATCAATATTATTCTGTTCTCTTCCTTCTTCTGGGGCATATAAACCAATTATTGTTAAATAGCCTCTATCTATTTTTATTCTAGCTTCTATTATTCTTTCATTCTATAATTTATAATGTTTTAACTGTTTTGAAAGGGAGTTATGAATCCAAATCATGACTCCTGCTTTTGCACTTTGGTCTCTGTCGACTCCACTGTATATCACATTAAAATTTTCAGTTCTCATAGTTCCTTTTAATTTCTTTTTTGTTTCAGTGATTACTGCTATTTTAAAATTTCTTTCATTTAATAACTGGTCTAATTCTATTTCTTTATATGCTATTCCTCTTACATTCCAGTTTGCTATGTGTATTATATTTTGTCGTTTCCATTTTTGTTTTCCCTTTTCCATTCCAGGGTCGTTTCCCATAGCTTCAATCCGATTATCTTTTTCTGTCAGCTTACAAGTATGGTTATGTTTAAAAAATAATGAACAAAAATAATATTTGGAGTCGTATGCTTTTTAACCTAATTCAATAGCAGTCAGTATTATATGCATGTAGGTGGAAGGATGGGTTTAGGTTTCAAAAAGGGTTTTTGCTATAAAGCATCTACTTCTACTCTTGGAAGTACTGCATATACACTTGTAGAAATACCTCCGCTGGAAAATTTGGTAAGAAAAGGTCGTTCACTGGCATACTTAGACAATATTATCATGCAGATGTGACAAAACCCTCGAAGTTATTTGGAGCTCCTTTCTGAAAAAGAAAAAAAAAACGAAATAACAATCATGCATGAAGCAATGCTTGTCTTAATCACATCGCATTCTATTCATTTCGAGAGATTAATTTTGCACATACGAAACAAAAGCAAACAAACAAATGCATATATAGATAATATTTATACAGTTAGGAAAGTAGAAATAATATAAATTAACTCAAGTGTTTTGATTTCATTGTAACAACAAAAAAAATATGAAAGAAAAATACTCATTTTAAATACGCTTCATGAGCTTTTGTTTAAGATATCTTTTTATTGAATTTTAATTAAAAAAGAAGCAAGCAATCGCTTCCTGTTCTATTTTCAATATTAATTTGGCGGATTATATTTAAGTTTAAAATAAAGTTCTCATAATTTTACATTCCTGAAATTCAACAGCAGAGTGGAAAGTATTATTTTTGTCTAACTTTTTACTAAGCATTTTAATTATCTTTTGAATGTTTCCGAAAGTGAAGTAGAAAAATCTATATAGAAGCCAAAACAAGTGCTCTAAGCTTTATGATCGTTTGTCTGGTGTGTGTGTGTGCAAATATTCGAGTACACAAATTTCATCGTAGTTTATGAGGGAGTCGCATTTGACAAATATTGCTATTAAAACAGATCTGAGTTAAAGCCGCTGTTATTTTCAGACGGAAAACCCACAACAGTGGGACAAAAGCGTACCCTTTAAATACATGAATTTCTATTCTACCCCCCCCCCCTTTTTTTTTATACCTTTCCAAACCACAAAAGGCTATCTATACCACATGAATACTGCGAATGGGCTAAGACTTTGGTCTCGAAAATATTCTGGAGTAATTCTAATCAAACAGTAAGAAAGAAATATTCATGAGAATGTAGTCAGCAGAAAATTACTTTAGGTTGGAAAAAAAGCCATCAAATACCTGAAAATATAAAACTTTACATTTCAGTAGTAGGCGATATTCTAGTAGAAATGCGCAAATATGGAGACAAAAAAATATATATATTTATATAGAGAAGAGAGAGAGAGAGAGAGAGAGAGAGAGAGAGAGAGAGAGAGAGAAAAAAAATTTCAGGAAGTGAAACTTAAGGAAAGGCTTAATTCAAGTTCAAATAGCAGATGTCCGGATTAACCTAGAATAAAAGATGAGAAACCATTAGACTGTAATAAGGATATTTTAAGTTTTGTAATCGAATTTAGTACTTTAGTTATTATTTTTAACTCTTGTATATGGAGCGCTTTCTCAAAACGTAATCGTTCTATTTTTCTAATATTTATTTACGGATGACATACGAACAGCGTTAACCATCTATATGACAATCCTATGCACTCTGACTTAAAAGATTCTCATAAACTACATTCTCTCAGTTGGAATGACAATTACGTTAACCGAATTTTCCATCAGCAGGTGTCATGGTATATAACGTTCACCGGTAACCCTGGATACGCTCGTGGATGAAGTGTTAGCTTCGTTCTTAGCTTTCCATGAGCAGTATGGGGAGAAGAGACATTTCGTTCGTAGTCAGCAATTTTCTCTCAGCTGGTCTCGAGTTTTGTACCGGAAACGATTACGTCAGAGAGCAGACCTGCTTGTTACAGTGACGGCCACTCCGTCAACTCCTAAGCGAACCAATATTGGATTAAGATGCTTCAAGTAAATAACACCCTTTACCCTCCTCGATGATGGGCAAAGATGTCATAGTAGCATTAAAACAGTTTGTGTGAAGGTTATTTTGCCGAGCCATGCAGCATATGAAGTGTTTTATTGATTAGCCATAAGAAATTGCTTGTTGTGGGTGTTGTCTTATCTTCACCTGTTGATTAAGATATTGATCAAACATTACCTTGCGTTAACGGTGAACTTATTCTCCTTATGCTCTACCCTTTTCTACTTCGGATACGTAATTAAGAGTAGAATAATCAATTCTCTCTCACCTCAGGCGGATCAAGGAACGCAAGAAGCTAAGCACTCCTTATACATCGCTAAGGACTATGGGAAACAATCTCTTATCGGATCTGTTATTCCCCCCCCCCACACACACACTCTCTTTCTGTTCCCGATGATACGTATGCCCTCGGTTTCTTCGTCCGTGAATGTACCGATAGAGGAAGACATCTGATGCAGCAAATAGATTGAAACTTGGGTTGGAGCATGAATGAGGCGAACGTAATCACACATTTTTCTGTTTGTGAGTTATAAGAAAAGAGAATGAACTTCTTTAGCAATTATAATGCTTCAAAGTATTATTTACGTAGGTAGTGCTACATTTTACAAGACAGTTCAATCAGAGTAGTTTTGCTAGAACAAAATTAAATGCAGATTAGGCGCTGCAACAATCAAAATTGTAAACAACTAAACTTCCAATAATGTTCTCTTTAACAATGCGATGAGTAAAGGTACATTGAAGCCACATATTTAGAACGTCTATAAAGTAATTATTTTTATAGCCATTAACTTAACATGATTGGTATAATTTAAGTTTAATTATCTTTCTAAAATATTAACATTCCACGAAAATATTCCCGACTTTAAAATATAACATTCTTAAATGTTGATTTCAACAAATCTGTACTTAACATCTACTTATGAATTATTGGTGTATAGTCTTTTCACATGTATGGAGAGAACAACTGATTGAATGTGACAACATATTGGCAAATGTTAGCTTTAAAGGAAATGGACGAGTTTAGTGCTTCCAGCTTTTGTTACTTTAAAATCGTGGTTTTTAAAGTAAAAAAAGTTATTTTACTTTAAGCAACCACTTATTTGAAAGACGAATAATTATAAAGAATTGCATCGATATTTTACTGTATAAGTAAATATAGATTCATTTGCTTTCACTGTCTGCTTTTTTTTATGATTTTCACTGAGATGTAAGACTCCTCGTTTTTTGTACACTTGAAGTGACTTAAAGTTCCATGTGTGCGTGTGTGTATGATATATCAAAAGCAGGCATTTATAATTACCTAAAAATAAATCAACCCATGTTAATAATGTATTAATTGATTTAACCCTTTTGTAGAAAGACTGGAATATATAACTACTAGCTATTATTGATAGGAAACCTTACGGGATGTAGGGACATTATTAAGTTATCGTTTCGATAGATTATTTGAGTTAATGGAATTACAAGGATCATTTAAATGGTATCGCCACAATATGATTTATTTTAATAATAAGTCATATAAGACGATGGATACAATAGAAATGTTTGTAGATTGCATATACACATAATCAAAAAGTAGTTAGTAGTTGCCGTCGTTTCTGGGTTGCTTTTCCACATGCGAAAAGCAACCCAGAAACGTTAAAATGCTAAAAATGTGAAATGTTAAAATAATCTTTGTGTAATGGCTTACCAGTTTATTTTGTGGCGCACTATATGCGATGTGGGAACAGTCGCTGGGGGATATATTTTAATATATCAATGTATGCCTAAATGAACGTGTAATTACATCTTCGGCAAAAATCAGAAGATTATCTTGCATTTTGCTTGATGTTTACGAGAGAACTCTATCATCTAATTAGCTCGAGAAGAGATCTAATATGCAAATTTTATTCTTGATTTATTACGATTTTCAGTCAAAGAGAATTGGTCATTTATTTTTGATATTTATTTCCTTTCAAATATTAGCTGCGTATGACTTAGCACAAACAGCAAGTTTTTTTCTGGTATTCTTTCGAAAGATTATGTCTTCGAAGATTTCTTGTTCCTCGGCCATAATCTTTAAAATATAATTTTAATAAACTCCATAAACTCATAGTTTAATTTATAAAACACCAGAAGTGTAACGATAAATGTTATATATTGAATGGTTCGATGATGATGTATTGGAAACATGCAAATATATTCAGACTTATTTAAATAACAAAACCTGTGGTGCAATCATAATTAAAAGAAACACACGTATTAGACCGTTCCACCGCTACGCCTGTCTTTTGCAAATCTACATTCTCAGGTCGCTACATTCACAATTCTTCTGCTCATCATCCATCTCAGAAATCTGGCATTATTAAATCACTAGTTTCCAGAGCACACAAATTCTGCTCCTCTGAAAAATTTTTAAACCAGGAATTAGAAGTAATCACAAATACAGCCATCCTAAACGGATATAATCCTAAAACAACCCAAAAAATCATCAATCACTTCTCCACACATCAAACGAGACAGGAAGAAGTCCATAGGATTCCAATACCTTACGTCAAAGGCATCTCCGAACGTCTTTCTAAAATTATGAAGAAATACAATTTTGCCACTACTTACAAACCTATCAACCAAATTTACAACTTGTTACCTTCTCCTAAGGACAAACTCTCACCTTTGATGTTGCCTGGCGTTTATGAGATTCCATGCTCTTGCAAATTGTCTTACTTTGGACAGACAGGTAGGTCTGTTCAGAAACGCATCTGGGAACATGAAGACCACATTCGTCTTTTTAAACCTACAGAAATCTGGCCTCTCTCAACACGGAATTGAAAATCCAAACCATAGGATCCATTGGGAAAAGTCTAAACTTTTACATAGATCTTTATATAAACATTAACGTTTATACAAAGAAAGTTCTGAAGCCCTACTACACAGCGGATTAATGAACGAAACACCAATATTCCCAGGTCAAGTCAGTTAGCTTCTCTAAACACCTCGCAAAAGGGGCACTGAAGTGGATTCCTGTTAGATGGTGCTGAACTACCGAAATATTTAAATATGATTAAACTGGTGAACAAATTAAGTTGACTCGGACGAAACTAAGCAACAGATCTCAATTAATCAACTGAATATCGACAACAAAGTTAGTGTCATGTGCTATTCCCCTTAGAGAGGCATTACCTTGCTCGAGTACCCCGCACTTAATTAACGAGCGAACCTTGTGTAGCTCAAATGCATTTTGCGGCGAACGAGTATGACCAGTCTGTCAAAAGCGTACAGACTCTCCATTGCTCTAGGAACCGATCTCTCAGTCAGCAATCATAAATCTCTTATTACCATTAGCTAAGACTACAAATGCTTTGATGTCCCTCGTTTTGTTTACCTATTTGTATGTCTGTTAACCGGACACTTCGTGCGACAAAATTTTACAGCTGTCTAATGAGCCATATTCTATCCTTATCGACTGGTATTAAGTTCGCTACACTTTTTCCCCAGTAATGCGCCGGGCTGTTCAAAATTTTTCATTCTTTTCGGTAACGCTTTTTTTTTTTATATGCATCTTATTATCAGCGAGAAACTGGAAAGAGCACTCGGTTTGAACTGAACGAATAAAGCAATCTTATTACGAGACGCGCGTGTGTGTGTGTGTTTTGGTTCGTCTATAAGTAGCAGACAATAGTTTGAGGACCTTTTTCATTTTCTTTAAGGTAAATCATAACCCTTTTTCCAATAAAATATATCCATTCCTATTTGTTGATTTTTAGTAATAAACACAATCTGTTAAAGTAAATGATCCGAGCACAAGACGTATTTAATATAAATGGAGTAAAAGTTAGAGAATATGATGAATATATACTACACTGAATAAAAATTAATATAAATTCATTTCTCATAAACTAAAAAAAGTATATATATATTTTATTTTTTATTTTTTTCAAAAATTATTACTCTACTTTTCGGCTAGGGTTTTCGCTTGCTATCTAGTTGTAAATTAATATTAGATAATTAAAAGAAAAAGCACTGCTATTTACTGCAGTCTTAATTTGAATAAAAAAAAACTAATAAAAAAAATAGCAAGCCTTTTAGGGAGAGTCGAAGAAACAGAGGAGTAGCAACTCTCCAATCTTCTTACCAAAATGTGTTTTATGAAGTATATTTTGCTTTAAACTGTTATGAATTTCACTGTTTGTATTTTACTTTTGTGAATATTATTACTTTTATTGTTTTCAATTTTTATTTAATGAAACTAGATGGTATGAGGAAGTGAAGTTATGTAGGATGCTCATCACTGGTCATCGATAATACCGTAGGATACCGATTCATCCATCCTGCTTTCCTAGATAAAAAGCATTTGAATGCAGTTGTCAAGGAAAGATATTCTTCTGGCATTTAATAAAGAAGTTATACAACTGTTAAACAACTTTCAGAATTATAAAAGAAAGGATTATAATAACAATGATTTACACGAGAAGTGATACTTCGAAAATATTTCCTAACAATTAATGATATGGCAATTAAGTGATTTATTTCTAAAAGCTGTCAGAATAATTTTTACAATTAAAGTTATTTTGGTACAGTGATTTCATATATATTCTATATTTTATATATTCTGTATATTTGTTTGCACTTAAAATTGGAAATGCATTATGTGATTCATAAATCGTATAATCTCTTACATTATCATATGGAGTCTTCCGAAGTAACCCAAATTTATATTTAGAGCCGTATTTGTTACTATTATTATTTCTAGTAATCTAATCTAATCCTTTGCCTTCTCTTTAAGAGGGTTGCAGCTGATGAACAGTCCGCTTCTATGCCTCTCTATGTCTTGCTTCTGTAAGATTCTTGCCAGTCCAATCTTTGATGTTGTCTTTCCATTGCAGTTGGGAACTTCCTCTTCCTCTCTTTCTTCTTCCGTGAATATAGCGATAGAGGAAGACATATGATGCAGCAAATCGATTGAAACTTGGGTTGGAGCATGAATGAGGCGAACGTGATCACACGTTCGCCTCATTCATGCTGAAACCTCCATTCATCTCATTCATGTTGAAACTCCACCATCTCCTGTAATACTATTCTCGGGCTCTCCAGAAAAAACTCCTCATCAAATGTCCTGCAAACGCTATTTTTCTAGTAATACTAATGCTAATTACAAAAATGGAGTGAATTTTCTGAGAATTAAATGTTATAAGAAAACTGTGTTTCCGGAAGGAGAACCTTTTCATCTGCTCCTGAGATCGCCAAAAGTTTTTATCATGGTTATGAGCGTACTGGAGTTGATATGGGATTACCCAATGAGCTACGGAGGCTCTGGCCTAAATTCTTTAGAAGAACCCATTATTATAACAATTACTTTTGAGTTATGAGCTTGCACAGATCGCACACTGTTTCAAATTTATAAGAAATTCAATTTATTAATTCACTTAGATGTAATAAATGAAATACGAAATACAGCTAAATTGCATAATAAATATAAATCAAAGGAAACAAATTTAATCCTTGGCCGAATATTGCCATTCTTATGTTAAAAATTCATCTTTGAATAACTGTTGTCACGACAGACTTCGAATTGGTCAGAAATGCCCAGGTAAATTTAAATTCCTGCTAATGGTTGTCACCAATATAAACTGCAGTAATGGATATGATTACTAGTTTGTTGCGATTAAATATAAATCGAGTACAGTTCGTATGACCTAATGCGTGAAATGTGTTGGTGATGTCACAGAAATTACACTTTCACTGAAATTTTTTTAAAAATTTATTATATTAAACATGCCTTAAATTACAAACCACTAGAAAAAAGAAAACCAGGAAGTCCTCTTAAGAGATTAAAGGATGTCTTCTAAGGCCGGAACCTAGAGTGGTCTGTTAGCCACTTGACAAGCATAATAATTGTATATTATATTTGTTTAAGAGGTTAATGACAGAAACAGGTATGTTTATTCAAACGTACGTATG
The DNA here is from genome assembly GCF_054136105.1 of Typopeltis vanoorti. Classification (NCBI taxonomy): domain Eukaryota; kingdom Metazoa; phylum Arthropoda; class Arachnida; order Uropygi; family Thelyphonidae; genus Typopeltis; species Typopeltis vanoorti. The sequence continues at coordinate 34,290,351 of NC_143566.1, read as the reverse complement.
TTAAAACTGGACCACTTGGAAAGCATGCCGTGTTCATTTTTACAGCTGTTTTAGTAGCTTCTCGAATCATTTATCCAACAAAAAAACAAACAAACTAAACATACATGAAGAAATTCGCCTTTTCATAGAATTATATTTATGGAACGAAATGAGCCGTTTCTATTATTTCTAGATACGTTGTTATATTTAATGCCCCGATGTATTTAATTTCATTTTCAAATAGCCACTGTTGAATAAAATCAATTTTAAAAAAGTGCCCATTCAAGTTTAAACAGAACAACACACAAGATATCAATGTGTGGATATCACTGTTATTTGCTTAGTAATAATGACTTCGGAGTCATTGATAATTATCAATTATAATTGATTTTGGATTCGCAATCACTTCTATTAGAACACAATCAATAAATACAAATCATAAAACATTAATGCAAAAGCTCTTCCCCCTTTTATCGGGCTTAGCTTAACTTGACTGACTTATCCTTTCAAATGTTAGCTCGCTTTCTGTAATCCCTTCGAGACAAATCTAAGAAGAAATAAGACAAAAAGCTTTTACAGAAATTTGATAAAAATCCCCTTAGTCATAAAGGTTACTTTCAGACAGTGACGTCACTACATCGGCCAAAATTTGCTAGATAAGTTGTTATATTTAATTCCCCGATGTATTTAATTTCATTTTCAAATAGCCACTTTTTAAATAAAAATCAGCTTAAAAGAAGTGCTCATTCAATCTTCTTTGCGTGGCTTCGAATGACTTAAAAGAGCAGAGGCTGTACTGTGATGTTTTATGCTGGAATCAGATAGCTTACAGTCACTTATACGATACTTTATAAATAACAAAAGAGAGTGAAATGATCTCAATTATTTGCATAGGTTGACAATATCGCATACTTTTACACAAAGTAAAAAAGGTAATGAACAACCTGGATAAACTGAAAAACCCATTTTCCGATTTACGGGTTTATCATACACCGTACCATAGCGATAGCTTATAAGCTAAACGTTGTTTTGGTATCATATGATAGCAATATTTTAGTAGGCAGTCTTTTCCTAAAGTATAAAAAATATATATTTAAAAATACGAAAAATTATATTTCCTAAAAATCCCATTCTTGACGTCATGAATTCATAGGTAATATAGCACACACTCATTTCTGGTTAGCGTTGGAAATTTATTACAAATGTTTTTGCTCTGAGCAGAAACAATTAGCATGAAAGACTTGCTGCTTGAATTATGCATGATGATAGCGGAAGAGAAAATAGTAAAAAAAAAAAAAAAAACGACGGAAATGTTTACTCGCACACCTGAAAGCGAGTGTAGAAAGAAAGTTAGCTAATATTTTATCTTAGGTATTTTCGTTATTGCAACTATAGGCGAAGCCCTCAAGAAAGAAGTAAATTTCTTTGGATATTATCAACAAAAATAAGAAAGCAGCTGAGTTATGAAATCTCAAATTGAAAATTTTACCAATACATCTTTGGCATGTGACAAGCATTCGCCTATTTTACATTGCGAAAGAAGACAATCTTGTGGTCTGGTTATTCCAAAATTTCGGAAATATGGCATTCCTGATCATCAGCCAATCGTTTTACAAATGAAGTATTACTTTCAACTTCTTCGGTACATATTAAAAATATATTATTTTATTCTATTCTCTTTCAAATAATGCTCAACACCTGTCATTTCTCTAAGAGGTTTAAGTGTTTTATCTTTTCTAAGTAATTATTATTCAGTATTTGTTTAAAACTGTTACTTATTGCAAACGACATTCCTAAACCACCCTCTCTAATTAATAACTAGTGCACTGATTATTGACTTTCCAGACTATTCCTTCACTTTTCGTATACTTTGGGTAAGTGTAATTAACAAAGTTGTTTCGGAGTGTTGAGTATATCCTCATTTTCTGAACACGTGTTTAGCAATGGCTTAATTTCACAAAAATTATCGTAATACCAAGTTACTTTCTTTTTAGTTCTTTTTAGCACTATTTTGCGTACACTTTTTAATACGTTGGCAAGATTGCGCCTATATTTTTATTCATTTGTTACCACAAAGCATCCCTCGTAGACTGTTTATTTAGCAATAGCTTAAACATATCCGTAAGCGGCAGTCAAGCCAAATTGGTGAGAAATTTTCTCTGAACAAAATGCCTGACTCAGTTGAATTCTAGCAGTTCTTAGCGCATGGAAATATACTATTGAGCTGATCTACTTGCACGAACCAAATTTAAATACACGTTTGACTTCTTTTCATATTTTAACATTATGTATACATTGCAGTTTTAGGTGTTGGTTGATAAACTAAAAAAAAATGGCATGTGCTACATAAATTCTTCAGCTTGCTCCAGAAAATGAAAGGATCATAATCAATTCATTCATTAGTTTTGCGTTAACTTTTCATTTGGTTTTTGGAATCTTGACTGTAGATCCCCACGCGAAGTAAATCACTGATTCCTGATTAATCAGTGTGTCCTTAAAGTTAATACCTTTTTCAACCTCTTTCGTATTTTCTCATAAAGAAATGCATTAATTTGATTTATCTTGTGATGATTAAAGTAAGAAAGTCGCCAGGCCTTTTCTTATTTTTTAAATCGTGGAAGAACTAACACCACTAGGAAAACGTTTTTCCTATAAGTTCTCTTACTATGCAACAATACAAAATACTTTTAATAAGTATAATCTTTTAAATAGTATAGCGGAGATTGGAGATGAAGAAATTAAGAAGAAAAGTAAACTCACTGTATCAGTATAATCTGGCTCGAAATCACTGGGAGCAACAGATAATATCCATTCGCCGCCGCAGTGTAAAATGTTTTTATTTTTGATAAAAATATTTTGATTTTTCATTTTTGTGCTTAAATGAACTTTCGCCAATAGGGAGTCCTGTTTCATCATGGTTTATTCATACTTTCAAATAATATTCTTTCGCTAGTATTTTCAGGCCCAAAAATGCCTTCAAGTAAGATTGCGGTAGACTCATACAAGAAGATTGTGTTCTGTTATGCTAAGCTCAATAAGGAGCACCGCATATGTAAGAAATGAATGCAAACATGCATAAGTTTGCATTCATTTCTAAAGCAGTTTACGTTATAAGATAGATAAAGCTAGTCTCCTAAATTAATATAAAAACCATATTTTCAAACTCATTCGTTTAAAAATCATGTCATACATATTGCAAATCTTTATATGCAATGAAACGATAAGTGCGCGCGCATGCATTATACACTTGACGTGGAATTCAAATGGTGAGTAATTTAAATGCAACATGGCAGCGCTAGATTCTCCTAATTGGTTTTAATTAGGAGAATGTAGTTTTAATTTTGGTTAGATACGTATTGCTATTATAAGAGAAAGATAATTGGTAACTAATAGTGCTGAATGTTTGCTTAACCAGAGTTACTCTAATGATTACTGAGAATTAAAAACAAGCTATTCTTGGTTTGAATTATAGTTCTTCACAGCATTTAATTTTAGTTACTAGCGTAATCTGTCACACTTGAAAGAACGGAGGTGAGAAAAAGAAATTGGACAACCTCATAATCAAAACACTGGACTGTATGAACTAAGAAATAATGAAAAACTAAGCTATCTGTTTAAAAGAACCAACTAGGATATGAACTAAGATTGAATGATTGATCGAAATTTTCCGTCATTCCTCGATGCGCAAATGGCTAGAAATTTGGATGCAGTTTACACTCGCAGTTTCTCTGTAAAGGAAACTTAATAAGCAATACCTGATCAACAAAATAATGCTAAAAATACTTCCTCTGCTATTATGACTGCACAAGGACTTATGACAAATTTTGCAAAGCTTAATTTGTCATAGAAAAAAGTAAATATACTCTTTAAAAAATTCTAAGTGGAAAGTTTTCTAATTCGCAACCACAAGATAAACAAGGAAACATCCTCTCATAAATGAAGACTAATTTAATCAGGAAAAGGAGATGAAGACTGTTAATCATAAAAACTTATAATTTGTGTGAAGGGCATACTTTTCAGTATGCCAAACGTTTGAACCATGTCCTTCAAGAACAGAACTACTAAAATATTTTATATTATTCTATATAAAGCTAAGTCGTGCATTTTAAAGAAAATATTCAGCTCAGATAATCTACTCGATCAAATCGGACTCGAACAATATAGAAAAAAAACATGAATTGTTTTAACACTAACTGCAATCATTACATCTTAAATAGATCTTTCATTGTAATGAACAGAGGCATGATGTAAACCACGCGTGATTGAACAATAGGCCTGTAGGCATTTGCTCATTAACAGAATTGGCGTATAAACAGATTAAAGTGACTGTGTGGAATTAACATCAGTGTGTGACGAAGAATCCATACTGCCTCTACTGGAATAAACCCAATACGTTTTTATCTATACTTGATCAAAATGGTCACTTTATATTTATATAAAGGAATGAACATTAAATAATCATGCGTCGTTTTATCTGGATAGAATTCTGAATGAAAATCAATTTTGTATTGTGGATATTGTTTGACATTTTCTTTGTGTTCTCCTTATTACAGGGGAAAGAAATCACAACTTCTCAAGATTTTTTACCTCATATTTAAAATAACCGTCAGTAAAATAACAAGGCGTCGATTTATTTTCATCTCCATCATAGTAATTAAATCAAATTCCATTGAACTTACGTCTGTCGAAACAGTGCAGCTTTCTCAAGTTCTGTTTTTTTTTTAAATCTCGCAGTTCGATTGACCTTACGTTATTATGAGCGATAATCAGCAACTGTATACATGCACTTCGATCGATAAATAAATTAAACACTGATTTCATTCACTAGAAACGGTTTAATAGTATCTTAATTACAGGTGGTGGTAAGAATCATTCGTTTGGATTATATTACAAATGGTCGATTTGCTTGTTGCTTGCTTACTGTGACGTCAGAGATGTCTCGGTAAGGGCGAGTGCAACAATGGTGTTTGATGAATGAAACCACCATTGTTGAAAATTCTAATAGAGTTGCTGTCAGAATTGCTTACGATATCAAATTCATTTCAGTATGATTGGAATTTTATGGTTCAGCGATGTACAGATGTTAACAAAATCAGGTCTGAAAGTTTGTCCATTTATATCGATTACTTGAATAATAGGTGACATAACCTTATAGGATATTTTTAGTTTAAAAATAGTTCGGTATTGACAATTTATACAGCTCAGACAGGCGAATGATAAAGACAGATGTAGATCGATATTTACTTTATTACAAGTCTTGTGCGAACGTCACTTTTTCATAGATTGGATACTTTCCCCAACAGTAGCAGCTTCACACTTGATGGGTTTGAAATTAAACGGATTTGAAGGTATACAACGGATGAGAAGGTTGACAAAGTTTTATTTACGTTTACAAAAAAAAAATTGTTTCAGAGAGAACTTACGTTATTCTGAGGGTCATTTAGGAACTGAATGAAACGATACTTTAAACGTTGAGGAAGAGTTTATAAAAACCAGCTTATGAAACATACGCGCTAATATCCGATTATATCTGGGGATTAATTTTCTCTTAAATAACACATTGGTCGCTGACTTAACTCAAAAAATAAAATACCAGAATAGGGCAATTTTAAACAATAGTGTCGGATTTAAATTAAATCAAAATGGCTCGTTTATATTTTAACTATTTTAAACAATCAAGAAAAACAAGTAGTTTTATCGTATCCCTGATTAAGGTAATGAGGCTTTTGGAGTCTGTGTAATATATTTCCCAAGAAATAGTGCAATTAGAGACAGCTGAATAAAAACGGCGCCAACTAATGAATCACATGTCTCCTTTCACAGAATCTACACTGTATAGACTCAAGCAAAACCATATGTTGCACTGGAAACACAGTATCTAGCTAAAAACTCATGCCCAATTTTTCAGTTACATGAAATAAGTGTTTGTTTTATTGCATTTGAAATTCTCGATGTCACTATGACAGATCACAAAGGCTAACTTCAAATAAATTCTACTACGAATTGAAATATGCCATATAATGCATGTATGAGTTCCTGTGCCAGCTCAAACGCAAACAAGCAGCAATAAAATTCAACTAAAGGTTGAATCTTTGTGTGAGTTGAGCCCACCGATAAAGAGAAGTTCTGTCAGTGCAATAAACGACACCCTGTTATGAATGTGTTAAAACTAAGAAATACAGGTAACCCTCATAAATCTTGGATGTTAGGTTCCACAAAAATGCCGCGTTATATAAATAGCATTATGCGAGACTTATATCACATAGAAAAAGTAGGATTTGGTTCCGAAATCGTTCTTCTTTTAAAGATTATATAAACGATGACATATCCAACAAAAATATCTTTTTTATTTAATTCAGGTAATTCATGTAAGTTAAGAAATCATAAACTATGAAACAAATACATAGTATAAAATGATAAAAAATTACAAATTCTCCGTAAACCTAATTGCTTATAATACGTAAAATGTTTTAGGCAAAATAAAATAAAGTGCATAATTTAATCGTCATCAGTGTCTTCAAACGAACATTTCGTAGATGTTCTTTATTTACGAGTTGCCGGACGTGACGTCGTAATCACTTGAAATCTCTTCGACATCATTTGTATAATTCCCATTGCATACTTCGGCTGGTTTAGTTATCAAGAATTCAGTAATAAGGCCTTGCTTACCACTATGCTGCAATTTTTATTACAAATATCCAATTGTCTTGTCAATTTTCACGAGCGCTCCATTGAGGGATCATTATCCATAAAATAACTTTCTCGCCAAGTCCATTCCTTCTGCAAATTTCTTTAAACTAAATTCTTTAACGGATTCATCGCAATCAGAATCTTCGGCTGAACTTTCCCCGCCATTTGGTTCACCGTCATCTATTAATTGTACCAGTTCCTCCTCCATTTAAATCTATTTCCCCATCAATTAATTCACCATTGAAGAGATTTGAGAACTTATGAAGAAGTTCTCGAAGGTTGAGTCTCATGTGCTGATCGAAACCGAATGTATCTTCAGTCTTGTTCAATTTTTACCTTGGCAGTTTACATTGGGTGGATTTATTCCTATTAAAGAACACAGTAATACATAGTATAGTGCATTATACTGTGTTTCGATATTATGCCCTTAGAGGGCGCTGAAATCGAACTAATGTTGAATTTTTTAATAATTTGCATATCACCCGATCAAGTTCTTATTAGCACAGTTTGATAGGTAGCACACTGCCATATGCCTACAGAAAAAGTTTTGTATCCTTATAAGCATTTCCCAGCGAGTATCAGCTGCCGTGTGCTGTAATGGTAAAATCAAGCTGTTTTCGAAGAGAAAACACGAAAAAATGCATTTTTAGCAAAAGTGCACAGGAGCGTTATTTTCGTGTTTTTCACACACAAACGCTATCAGTTGAAGCTATTTGCGTGTATTTAAGTATATTTCGTTATGTGGTACATAATTTAACGCAGAGGTTGTTAACAAACGCGTATATCTCAAAAGCGCTCTAAGTGGCTATTACTATAAAAATATATTTTTTTACATAAAAAAGCATTATATATTGTATGTAACTCACCAAAAATAAAGTGCTCAGCTTGAGATTAATATACTTATGATTTTTAATGCGCTTTGCTGGCAGAAAACGACAATATTTTCAACAATAAATACTTTATATGGTAAACAATTGACTTACATGCTTGTTAAAGGGTGTTTCCCCTAATATAAATTCGCTACTTATAACTACATGTGCGATACGGGCAGAGCAAATTTAACGAAGATAAAATTTGATTTTTAAGTCACGAATTGAAAAATATATAAATAGATAAAGGGTTACTACAGTTTGTAGACCGTCTTATATCGAAACCGCGTTGTATAAGTACCGAGTTATACGAGGGTTACCTTTATATAGTGAATGTTGTTATGACAGTTTCACATATTATGGAATTCGATTGAAGAGAGTTAGCATTTCAACTCAACAATTGTTGGTTGCCTTTGTCTTTGGATCGCCGAACTTTTGTTAATACCGCACCAATCATATGCACATCTTCATAGATGCTCTCTGGTGTAAAACAAAATTTAACCTTGTACGTATTGTAACAATTAAAAAAAAAGCTGAATAATTTATAAGCATATAGAAGGATATCGCCTATAAATCGTTGACGTGTCAGCAAAATTGTCGGACGTGCCACCTCTGGCACGCGTGCCATAGGTTCGCCATCTATGTCCTAATCTATTACCGATAGAATGGACGCAGAATGTCTTCGCCGCCGCGTAAAATGGTGGCGCTGCTTGTTAATCACATCTCGAAAGCGAGCTGTTTCGGAAGACTTCCCGCTCTCTCTGTGTTAGCTGAAGGCGAGATAAGTTGAAGATGTACTGAGCGCGCGAATGTTTATGTACGTGCGTGCGTGGCTTTCAACAGTGGTGGTCAAATATGAACTTGGACGATTAACTAGAAGATGTCGGAGAATACGGAAAATACCAGAAACTTCTATTATGGCTGGTGTGTCTTCCGGTTCAGTTGCTTGTCGGTTGCCGTGGTTACAGTCAGCTCCTCATGTCCTGGACCCCCGATCATTGGTGTCGTGTACCAGTTGGACTCCTTGAACGGATCATTCTATACCAGTGTCAGAATAGGGCTTGCGAGAGAAATGAAAGATTGGACTTTGTTGCAAAGCCAGTGTGGCGTTAATAAGACTATTCATAGTCAGGTGCTGGTTAAAGAACTTGGATCTTTGTGGCAGGCTAACTTTTCTTCTCTTGTATCAGTGTGCCAACATGGTTACATATACAATAGGAGTTTACTGGACAATCACGATACTATAGTGTCCGAGGTAGGATGTTTACTCTAATGCTATGCATGTAATTTATTTTAATTTTATTGCAGTAAGAAACTCTCATTCTCAAATTAAATTTACATTCATTAAATTTAATTCTTAAATTCATATTTAAGAATTAAAAAAAACTTTATTTTGCAATATAAAAAAGTTGGGTTTTCACGCTTTTCTTAGAATGTCCCGCTGTTCACTGTTGGTTTACTGCGCCTCTGAAAGATAATTGGTCTCTCAGTATATGGAAGCTTAAGCCTTTTACTTTTTATACTTTGCGATAAATTTCACCAAGAAACAACCGTAGTTGTTAAAAGACTAAGCATTAATAAAATATTGTAATCTAGAATGACTTAAAATACGAAATATTTATATTGAATAATGACGCTTCCAAGTTGGTTGTCTACGATCACTTACAGTAAACTTTATATCTCATTTAATAGAAAATTCCAGCCACGTTTGAAAACAAATTTTTATGGTAGACTACAATCAACAATCCCCCAGACAGCTCTGACCGCTCCCATTATCATAAAATTCAAAACAGTAGCTTTCACATCCTAATAATATAGCCACCCAACATTTTTTTGTATGTGAATCAAAAATTTTATTCAGAAGAATTTTGTATGTGAATCAAAAACTTTTATTAATTAAAACTTTTATTAATTACATACCAACAACTGAATTAATGCCAAATGGCATTAATTCAGTTGTTGGTATGTAATTAACATAACTATCCGTATGCTTCCACAGTTTTCTATCCCGCGGAACCAAAATGGATATTCTGTTACGCATTTCGTTAAATTATAATTTTTGTAATCTTTTGTGATATTTGGAATATATTTAAATTAAATGTATTTTATATTTTAAGCATCTGGTGTTAAAGAGCACATGATAATTTAGAATGAGGATAGCATGAGCGAAGTTTTTTGTCTCCTTAACCTATAGAAAATTAATTCTTTTTGTTTGCACATGTTTCAATTGTTTTATTTTAAATACTTTCCTTTATATCAGGAGCGACTGTCCGTTCTAAACCGATATACAATTTATTTAACAGTTATGACTAAAAGAAAGTTAATGCAACAGTAACGAACAAAGAAATGTAAAGTCTGGTAATCCATAGTCACCATAAAAAAATGGTCGTGATTTCAGCATGTCTACCTAAATTACACTTTTGTGTTTCTCGAGTTCAATTTATTTAGATATTTCCATTGTTACCTCGAGATTAATTACGGTATTACGTAACACAATGTTTAATTAGCGTGAGCACGTACATCAAGGAAAATGGCTGCAGAAAACCGATATGAACTTGCTTTGAAGTGTTAATAAAAGCTGTTTTGGAATCGTTTGTGCTTTTAAATCATTGAGTGACTATTGCAGCTTGCAAATGAACACGGAATTTAATTAACATAAAGTCATTGCTTTCAAGTATCAGAATGAAATAAGAGAATTTTGCAATGGATATATTCATCGGAGTTTGACTTATGAATTCAATCTCCAATGAATTTCCAGATACGAATGTTTATATTTTGAATATAAATTACTTTAATTTTTTACGGCTTTAAATATAATCATCTTCTTATAAATCTATAGGTTATTAATTTTTGCAACCATTAATTATTCATCAAAGAATATTTTCAACTCTGTACTCCTGTAAATCTTGTCTTCTCACCACCTTCGTGTTATAAATATTGTGAAATGAAAGGATTTTTTGTGATTATATAATAATAAAAAAGACTTAATACCGATACTTCTCTAATAATGATAGAGATTAAGAAATGCACGAAGAAATTCCAGATTGATGTTTCTTCATCTTGAGCTCATCCGTCTCAGGTTGGGTAGATTGCTCTGCTAAGCAGTCTTGAAGAAATAATGAGACTGGGATGTCTCTCCTCTGCAGCATCCCGTAAGGGCTTTTTTTTTAATCTGTGTATTCACGGAGCCGGGTTGACTGGTTCAAGTGACGAAATACCAGAGTTTCCGGGCTAAACACATTTTACCTCCATATGAGTTGATCTAAATCACCATCTGAATGAGGAACCTCATTCATCATCTAAATTCATGAGTTCGAATCCAGTCATAGACTGGATTCGAACCCATTTCGGTTGGATTCGTTTCCAACCAAAGGACTCAACTGAGATACAGAGGCTCTATAGCAGTGGCGGCCCGTATAAGCACTGCGACACTGCAGCACCTCCAAGGAAAAAATGAAAAATTTAAATTTTGTTCGTGTTCATAAATAATAACAAAGCTTACAACATTATATAAATGCAATACAACATGTTAAAGGTTACAGCTTATGTTTAGACATTGATTCAGTAGTTAATAATTGGAATTGTTCGATTAACGCTTTAGATTACGAAACAAATGCACTGCGATCTAAAGCAGATATTCGTTTGCGCTTGTCATTGCACGTTACATTATTCCCACACTGCCGTTTGGGCAGTGTGGGAATAATGTAACGTGCGTTATTTTTGTGTATGCTTACGTGCGTTATTTCTGTGAGATATGAAACGTTTCTTATAGGTGTGTGTGCGTGGTGAACTATTTTTGTCAATCTCATTTTATTTTGTTAAAATAACATATAATTATTTATTTATTATAGATACAAGGCTGAATTATGACGAGTGTCACTGTTGAAAATATGAAAAGAATTATATTTTTTCAATTATCGTTAGACGAAACAAATGCACTGCGATCTAATGCAGATATTCGTTCGCTTGTCATTGCTATTGATACGAAACTTTTATTATTAGTGTTTGTTCGTGGTGAGGAAGAAATATTTTTAATAAAGCAATTTTTAATATTTAAATTTATTTATTAATAAATTCGTTACTGGTTAGGAAAAAAAAGTTTTTTTTTCTTTTTTCGTATAATATTTTGTGAAAATATGAAATACAACACTGCTCATTTTAATTAATTATAGTGTTTTGCATCATTCTAACTGAAGAGTTTTCAGATACACTAAATCCTCTAAGACTTTGTAATACTTGATTCAACCGAAACTAACATATTTCTTTGTTTTAAGGTATTTAGTGGGGAATATTACTTATTTTGATTTTAGTTTGATTACAGTGTTGTATTTCCCCCCCCCCCCCCCCGAATAGAAAGAACCACAAATTGTTGTTCCTTGATGAGAAGTTAACCATGGAATAGTTAAATTTCTGAACTTGTAATTAAACATTTTCCTTTGTGTTGCAATATAGTTTACGATCTATTTATTAAAATAGTCGATATCATGAATACATCTGAAATTTATAGCTAAATATTATAGAAAGAATCAGATTCTTCCGTTATTACTTTACTGGAAATCTTCAGACAGTTGACATTTATATCTTTAGGGGTGAAGCAAAATGATTTTCATATTCCCCGCTATCTGTTGTGGTTACAGTGAGGGTAAAATTTACGAGCAGTTTGCTCTCCCTGAATGGGCATGGAGATTATGCATCATTATAGGAGGCTAATATATCTTTTGGTCTTCTATATTTGAATATGTCCGTTGCCTCGTATGTCGTTCAGCAAGCTGTGCTGAACCAAATCGTTGGGATGTGTGGACGTCTTCAGGAAAAACCTTGGATGCTAAGGATTGTAGAAAATAGAAAATATAGGGAATATTTGTGTCTCTATGGAATTGGTTGTTTCTAACATACCACGGGGCGTCCAGAATCATTCTCAAGCACTTGTTCTGCACACGCTGTATTTTGATAATGTTAGCATTAGAGGTGTGGCTCCAGGTTGGAGATGCATAGGTGATTATAGGACGAATCGTCATCTGGTATAGTTGCAATCTGATTCTGTTGATGAGCTTGCTGTTTCTATTAATTAGCGGATAGATCTGAGCTATGGCTTTAGATGCCTTTGCGCACGCAGACTTGATGTGTTGGTTGAAAGATAGCTTTTTGTCGAAAATTACACCCCAGGTAATTTGTTTCTGTCTGTCACAGAATTTTAGTATTGAAGAATAACACATCTCCTGCAGGAGACATTAGCCTTTTTGAGAAAAGAACGGCTGAGCTTTTCAGTGGGTTGACTTCCATTCTCCACTTGGAGAACCAACCGTCCAGCTTTAGAAGGTTTTCTTGAAGCTTTCTGGTAATGAAATGGGGTCTGAGAGATCTGGTTAGTATTGCCGTATCGTCCGCATACAGGGCCAAAATGGAAGTCATCGGATTGTATGGGATGTCCGACATGTATACAGAAAACAGCAATGGAGCCAGTAGAGATCCCTGCGGCACTCCAGCAAAGATATGGCGGTGGGACCATGTAGAACCGTTGATTTTAACTTGCATTGATCTATTCTGAAGAAATGAAGGGCTTAGATGAACCATTTTTAGTGAAGTACCGGCTGAGATAAGTTTGTGCAGGAGTCCAAAATGCCAGATTTGGTCAAATGCTTTGGATAGGTTTAGGAAAACGGCTCTGTGCACTGGCGCCAGTTGTAATTGATGGTGATGTATTCGACAATTCTGTGAATTTGCTGGGTAGTTTTATGGTGTTGCCGAAAACCAACTGTTATTTAGGGAGGATGTTTAGGTCATTTACTGAGGTTTGGAGTCGTGAGAGGATGACCTTCTACGCAACCTTACCCTGATTGGAGATGAGACTGATTGGACGATAAATTTGCGGTAAGTGTGGGTCTTTGCCTGGCTTATGTATAGGAATCACATCAGCCATTTTCCAGGTGGAAGGAAGATAGTGAAGTCTTAAGATTGCATTTATTATACTGGTCAGGTGTACTACAGCTTTTCGAGGCAGCAGCTTGAGAGAGTGATCAATAGGTGAGATAGAGGCTAACCTTTTATCCCAAACTTGGTTTCTATAAGTTTTAAGTGCATCTCTTACTACTCCATTCAATCTATTAAGCATTGTTTTTTCCTGAGGAGCGCGAGTGTTACGAAATCTCTTCCTAGTTCTGTTCTTCAGAACTAGGAAGCAGGATGTTTTGCATTGAAATCTCCAGCGATGACGACCGGTCCTTTTACTCCAAGGATGGCATCCAGATCTGAGGTTAATAATGTATTTAATGGAGGGTTGTATGCAGAAAAAATATTTAGGTTTCCAATTGAGTTTGTGAGGACATTAATTCCTGTGATTTCGAAGTTGGTGGTTGTAGGGTTGGTTTTTGAATGATGACTGATATAGTTTTTGATAAGGGTGGCTGTACCTTCACCTCTATACCCAAGTCTGTCGTTTCTGTAAATCTGACACCCTCTGATTTTGAGTTTGAGTTTAGGGTGTCAGCAGGCCTCACGTGAGTTTCATTGATTAGTAATATATCTGGGTTGTATCTATTATTGAATTCCTGGATTTCTAACAGTTTATTTTTGATACCGTTGGCATTCCAAGCAATAATCCTAAGAGAAATTGGTGGCGAATTTTTTTCTATGCATCAGAGAGTGCAGATAATATAGATTGGGTTTGCTGTAAGAATCTTTTTGTAACACTTAGTGATGGATTTGAGGTGCTGAAATCCTGCAGCATATTCGCAAGAGAAGAGGCGATAATAGCTGATAGATTCGAATGTGGATTATTCAGGTTCTGGGTTTGTACTATCTGTTTGGAGTGGATCACATCATCATATGTTCTCGATTGATGTTGAAGATTCATTTTCTTAAGGGGCTCAGTTAATGATGGGCGAGTACCTGTTGTCATGATTTCATTCTTGAATGACTGAGGAGCAGCCTGAGCTTAAGGAACTCTTGCACTAGATGACGAGGTAGACCGATGATCCGGATCGCTCCATCTGTTTTAGGGTGATGTATACACCCTCTATGATTAGGAGGGTGAGGACCCCCACAATTGGCGCACTTAGCCGGGGTGGATTTTGGCTTGGCACAGGTGTTTGTGGGGTGATTCTCGCCACATTTTAGGCATCTGAACTGAGCTTTGCATAGCTTCTGGGCATGGCCAAAATTTTGGCATCTGTGGCACTGCCCAGGAGATGCTTTCTTTCTCAGTGATTCTGGGGTTATTTTGAGTCCACAGATTGATTTTAGATTATAGATGTCTTTGTAAATGTTATGAATTTCTACTAAGACTAAAGGCATATGCGTCTTATTTGATCTAAACATTCTAGTGATGACCTTTATGGGAGGTAGATCCTGTAAGTTAAGGTCAGTAACTATTTCAGCCGTGTCAATATCCTCGGAGACTCCTCGAAGGACCACTTTCAGATTTTTTTCGGAGGCAAGTGAGGATGAATTATTATAATATTTATTGTATTTATATTCAATACAAAACATACACAGCGAATATTGCAAAAATCAAATGCAAATATTACATTTTTAGCATCTTACATACACATTTGACATTATCTCATATTTTAGTTAAGATAAAAAGCCAAATGGCTAGTTTTCTGGCACCTTAATATAGAAAATAAGGGTGGCTAGTTTTCTGGCACCTGTGGTGGCTAGTTTCTCTTACTGGCTATATAACAACAAAGGATGTTTATTCCCTTATTTTCTATTATCTCATATTTTTATATAGATATATTGTTATTGTACATTTGCAGTACGAGCACATGAAATGTAAAACGATTAGTAATAAAGAATGAAAGAATTAAAAATATAAAAGAAGTTTAATAACAATTTAATGTGATGGATGTGTTTCAATACTGCTACACAAAAAATCAATATCAGGTGAAATTTGAAACTGCAATTCTTAGATTTCTGCTTTGAAATGAAACCCATATGAATAAGCATATATTTACTAATATTCATTAAGCGTCGAAATACGCAGGAAGCAAAAGATGTGAACCCGCACCAATGTGTGCTTTTTTCCATTAAAATATAAAAAATAAAAAATAAAAAATAAATAAAAATTAAATACGTTTCTTTTAAGATAAGAAAATCTACTTAGTCTTAAAACATTTTAAATTTATTTTCATTATTTCACGGCCCCCTCAACTAAACCTACTTCCCCCCAAGGGGGCCGCGGGCCACAGTTTGGGAAGCTCTGCCTTAGGCCACACACATGCGCGCGGCGAATAAAGTCGATATATTGAAATGTGTCCGTCAGAAATAAGCACTAATCGAAGAAAATAACAGTGAACATAAATTCATAACATAGAAATAGTTCTGTGAAACGATTCTGAATTAGTGAACAAGTCTGCGGTTCGATGAGGATCAGAGAATGTCAGAGCAATGAATACTGAGATATCTTGACTGATATATATATATATATATATATATATATATATATATATATATATATATATATATATATATATATATATATATATATATATATATATATATACATCAGAGAACCTTTCGCTGGGATACATGTTCCTTTTATTCAAACGAAACGATGAGGGGAAATATCTCCAGAATGTACCGATTAATTTTGCAACAGACAGTCGTGAACACTTTAATGTTGAGTTTTACGATCTTACTTCATTTGTTTACAAGCTTGGTTTTGTAAAAGTTTTGTCTTGGTTTTTTAATATTACTCATAAATTACCAATTCCAGAAAGATTTATTAAATGCAACTCGCAACGATCAGATATTTGTGGCTTGAACAGAATGTTACTATAAACTTTACCTTGAAGAAAAAAATAGGAAATTTCGTTTTCGATTTCAGGATGTCTTGAATTGTCCAAACTTACTTCGGTAGATAACGAATTGCATTTTGAGATTAGGATTTTTTTTTTTTTTTTGGAGGGATTTCACTTCCTTCGGTTTACACCATTCCGAACGAAACGTCTTTCTTGTTTCATGATTTACTGCAACATTCAGAAATCCACAAGAGTCACGTCTTCTATGCTTCGTTGTTCTTTTCTTTTTATCCCCCACCTTTTTTTATTTATTTTGCTTCTGATCCTCGTGAATGTCGTCAGCGTGCAAGATACCGAGCAAGATGCAGCAGAGAAAAATATCAGTGATGTCATGGTGGGCTTTAAAATATTTAATGAATGACAAAAAAGAGTAGGTGAAGCAAACCAGACTTTTTGATAACACCGTCCGCGTTTCGCGTAAGAATAAAAATTCCATTTTTAAATCACTATGCGATTCAGCTTAGTTAATTATCTTTGGTGACATTGATTATGGAGCAATATCGAAATTCAGCATTTAGTGGGATTCACTGTCCTGTAATTATGGTTTATCCTTGTATGTGCACTGTTTTCTGGAAGACATTTCAATTTAATGCTGCGTGCCTGCTTCGGCATCATGAAAGATTGCTTTTTAAGTGAGTTTTGCTGTCTCTTTTATCTCTAGTGATGTTTGTATCGTGGTGTGTTTTTCAGTGTTTCTGTTGAGGAAAACATAAAAGGAAAACAACCCGTCTGGCCAACGTGTGATATAAGGCCAAATACCTCCCCATGTGGACAATGCAAATGATGAATAAAGTAGGAAAATTACATACTGGCTCGTTCTTCGCCCAGCATAAAAAGAGACGCATCCTGGACATAGGCAGAGGGTCTAGGTCGAAAAACATGCTAATCTCCACTAGCTACAATGAGTCCACCCACAGTGCACAATGATAAAAGGATATTAGTAGGAAAAGTGCCTACATTAACCGCCAGAAAAAAAAAAAAAGCATATTTGTAAAATACATGTTAATTGAATCGCTTTCACTTTTTCAGTTTGAATTCCTTCTGTTAATCCAAAGTTATATAATATAATGCCCCTTTTCATTTGTTTATATCGCACCACCAGCAACGTCTATATTTTCCATTGAGATTACTCGACCTAAGAATCTTTATGGCTATTTATTGTTGAGTCGTTAGCTAAGTAATTATTCAAGCGATGACCAATTTATCAAGTAGTTGAAATAAAGTAACTTTTCAGTGTGTAACATTAGCTTTGTTCGTAATTATTCATTTACAATGCTCTTCAGTCAAATTAAAAATTAAGTTGTCCGTGAAGGTGTTTGAAAACACCTCTTTCCATTGTATATTAGAGGAACTTTCTATCCGTTTTACGACAACTTAATATATTTCTTTTTATTAAATCCTCTTTTCATAAATAAATATAGTATTCCACGGCAGAACACGTAAACTCATCATTTATTATTTATCGTCGTTATTTTTACTGCAGGATCGTACTGCTTATCGTACGATCGTATCGTATCGTATATAAATAGACTTGAACGTAGTTCAAGTCTATATATATATATATATATATATATATATATATATATATATATATATATATATATATATATATATATATATATATATATATATGGGAAATGGAGTAAAACCAGGTTTTAAAATTGCTTGGTATCTTTAATATATATATATATATATATTAAAGATACCAAGCAATTTTAAAACCTGGTTTTACTCCATTTCCCAAGTAAGCAAACAGACTAAAAGTCAAGTTTGCGCCTGCAATTGATGCAAGTCTAACTGATCCCGCAGGTAGTGCAAGATCAGGGCAACTCGTGGTAAAGATGGAACAAGCTCCGATCACTAATCTTAATATTTACCCTTAATGCCAAAACACATCTCCAAGAAGGGGATGTATGATGTTTTGTATTAAAGGCAAGGGGCCACTACCCAGACCGGTTTCGACCATTATTGAGGTCTCGTCAGTGGGAGCTAGGCTAGAAATACCAAGATTTAGTAATACAGAGCTTGTAAGTATTTCACCAAAACAAGTTACCATAAGGTGTTTTAACCTTATTAAATAAAAATCTCTGGAGGAGATTTTTATACCCAAGGTAAAAAATATTTATACCCAAGGTAAAAATACTTTCTACATATATATATATATATAAAAGTACGTAAAAATTCGGACGATCCCTAGCCCACTCAATTGTGGGCAAGACCGTCCATATCAGCGTTGGCTCCACTCAGTGATGGCCTTCCACCCACCACTACCACCGAACAGAACCGCTCATATTCCGAAGAAAAGCATTCACCGACAAAGCCCCTCACCGGGCCGTGCCGGAAAACACTTTCCCCGGAGACTCAAATTGCTCCCTTAAGGCAAAAACCTGAAGAGAGCGAACTCATAATAGTTCCCCACCGGTTTCGATCTTTATGAATGTAAAAGTGAAACGGCTCTAAAAATAAGACGATCCCGAAAGATCTCCCAAATCTGCGTTGTTCCACTTAATGACAGGATCACCCCGTCACCAAGAAGAACTTCTCAGTATTGGCTCTACCCAGCAGGCTCACCCCACCACTAAGCAAAGCCATAATCTCAAAGGTGGCCCCACTGAGAGACAGGCAAAAACCTATTCCCAAGCAGAGCCTAATGGAGCACCCACCGGTTTCGACCTTTATTGAGTCTCATCAGTGGGAGCCAGGCTAGAAATACAAAGATTTTAGTAATACAGAGCTTATAAGTATTTTACCAGACCAAGTTACCATAAGGTGTTTTCCTTATTAAATAAAAATTTCAGGAGGAGATATAAATATATGTATAAAGTATTTTACCTGGGGTATGATAAATGTTAAAGATACCAAGATAATTTAAATCTGGTTTTACTCCATTTTAACAAGAGCTTATTCTACTTTTACCATGAGTTGCCTTGGTTTTGCACTACGTGCAGGATCAGCTAGAGCTGCAACACTTGCAGGCGCAAACTGGACTTGTTTGTCTCTTTGCTTACTTGGGAAATGGAGTAAAACCAGGTTTAAAATATCTCCTCCTGAGATTTTTATTTAATAAGGTTAAAGCATTTTATGGTAACTTGTTCTGATAAAATACATATAAGCTCTGTATTACTAAAATCTTGGTATTTCTAGCGTGGCTCCCACTGAAGAGACCTCAATAAAGGTCGAAACCGGTGAGATCCAATATGAGTTCTCTCTCTTGAAGTTTTTGCCTTAAGGGAGCAATTTGAGTCTCCTGGGTAGTGTTTTCCGGCATGGCCCGGTGATGGGCTTTGTCGTTGAATGGTTTTCTTCGGAATATGAGCGGTTCTTCTCGGTGGTGGTGGTAGGTGGAAGGCCATCACTGAGTGGAGCTCACGCTGAGATGGACGGGCTTTCGCCGACAATTGAGTGGCCTAGGGATCGTCCTAATTTTTAGAGACGGCTTTACTTATTCATAAGGTCGAAACCTGTCTGGATAGTGGCCCCTTGCGTTTAATACATAGCATCATACATCTTCTCCAGGAGATGTGCTCTGCATTAAGGCTAAATATTAAGATTAGCGATCAGAGCTTATTCTACTTTTACCATGAGTTGCCCTGGTCTTACACTACGTGCAGGATCAGCTAGAATTGCAACACTTGCAGGTGCAAACTTGACTTGTTTGTCTGTTTGCTTACCTGCGAAATGTAGTAAAACCAGGTTTAAAATAGCTTGGTATCTTTAACATATATATATATATATATACAGTATATATATATATATATATATATATATATATATATATATATATATATATATATATATATATATATATATATATATATGGAAAAAAAAATTGAATGACTAGAACCGAGATTTAATTAAAAAGGTTTTAATATAAACACACTACTAGTTTCGGCCTGTAACAGCCTTCTTCAGGTGACATTATAAAAGAAAAAACACTAAACATTGAGGGTTAAAAGACTATGAACATAATAGACAGTCTTTATACATAATTAGCATTAAAACGAAAGAACAGCTTCAAATACAACTACAACGTTTTAATGCTAATTATGTATTAAGACTGTCTATGATGTTCATAGTCTTTTAACCCTCAATATATATATATATATATATATATATATATATATATATATATATATATATATATATATATATATATATATATATATATATATATATATATATATATATATATATATATATATATATATATATATATATATATATATATGCTGTTAGTTTTCTGTACCGGGATTTATTTAGACCAGCTCAGTTTTGACTATGAAACATTAGTCTGCTTTGTATATATAATGAAAACCAAATGATATGTCTTATATGCTGAGATGGGGAGAAAAATAAACTAAAATCTATGTTAAAAAATACCGACTTTTATCCCCCCCTGTTTTACATAGATGGTTTTAAAATGTGATTTGTTTTAGAATCTTTATTTGCAAAATATCTACATTTTTCTGTACAGAAACTCAGATTCAATTTTCCTTTATACTATTGTGTCGTAAAATATTTTAAGAGATATTGCCTTTTTAAAAAAAAATTAATAAAACAGTTCATAAAATAAGGAATATTCAATCGAGTCCTTTATTTCGATTTAAGACATAAGTTACATTATTTCTAAGAGGAATAAAATTTATTTGCTAACTCTGCAAACATAATTAGAATGCCGTCACCTTCTTGTAAATATATACAGAAATTTTGATATTTATTGAAATATGTATGAAATTTATGATCGGAATAGATATATGCAATATATTTATTCCGATTATTAATGAAATTACCGCCATCACTAAAATGTATTAAAAAAATCAACTAACGCCTTATATTCCTTAATAGGAAGTAGGCGAGGCCTTTATTCCCTATCTAGCTTTTGGAGACTGGGTAGGTAGTTCAATCTCCACCGGTAGCCAATCAGAGATAGCTGGCCCATGTCTATCACTAATTATAGCAGCCACCGATGAAGAGCCTTGCAAACAAGTGCTGCCATCTCTTGGTACATAACACTAACACGATATGTCACTGTCTGAAATACATGTGAGTACTATGGTCGATTTTCTTGAGTTTACGGAATGAAAAACCCGAGTTTCCTGGAGGAAAAACCCGCTTGCCTGTGCCAGAGATCGACTAACTCGGGAACCGGTCGACGAGAGGCTTAGAAAAAGTTCCTCCAGGCAGCGACTAGACTAGAACCTAGGTTTAACTTCAAGCGG
Source organism: Typopeltis vanoorti (assembly GCF_054136105.1). Classification (NCBI taxonomy): domain Eukaryota; kingdom Metazoa; phylum Arthropoda; class Arachnida; order Uropygi; family Thelyphonidae; genus Typopeltis; species Typopeltis vanoorti. Next base: position 34,268,793 of record NC_143566.1, on the reverse strand, counting down.
GCAAGCGTAGAGGACACAAGCGCCATTTCCACTGAGCTAATATGAAGAATGCACTTAAAATGTTACTTTGTAATGTTTCTTTATAAAGTTATTATGTAAAAGATAATATACCCTGCTGTATTTTAAGATTTGTTTGATTTCTTTTAAACTGTAAAAAGCTAATGAAGCTTGTAAACAAATTTCAAATAATGAACCAAATGCCGGTAGGTGTCGCCAACAACAATATACTCTCACAAGCTCTTGTAGTTTGCATATACATTAAATATAATAAAATATCCAATCTTCGCAGCGAAATCGCTTAGATGTAGTTGCTTCTCACACTATTTTTCTCTCTGTTTAATTTACTGTCTCGATGTTTAAAAACTGCAGTTGATTGTTGAGAATATTTTTAAAATCTATTGCAAGCATGCAAATATATCCTTTAAATTTACTTCAAGCTCTGAATGTCAATTGGAACATGTTTCTTTTGGCCTTTGTTAGTTAAATGGAAACTTCTAGTTGTCAACCCGAGGGCAACATTCTTCAGAGTATTCAAGAAAGTCACCAGACAAATGTGTGTACACCTCTCGCTTACTCAGTCTACCCTGGAATTCTCAATAATTTCGTTTCCCTCAAGCTTTAGCTGTCACTCTGACGCTGAATATCTTAAGGCTCTTACCAACAACTTTAACTTCTAAGAAATGAGTTGATTTGCATGAGTTGCAGATATTTCATGCTGACTTTCCCTATAACAGAGCAAAGATCCATTTTTTTTAAAAAAATTCACCCCCAGTAAGCCTTCGAAGAATTCAGCAAGAATAATATATTTATTGTGTTCATGAATTGTTTTATGCCTGCAATTGTTTGAATCCTTTGTAAAATTATTATACTGACCAGTCGTAAGGAGAATGAAGTAAATTCACAGGATAGCAGAGCTTGTATGTTCTGTATTTTCTTGCAACTCAAAATATGACGATGTTGTTTCTACCGCTTTTGGTTTTGTCGATAAATTTTACTGTGGTTTATTTATAACTACTTAATTTAAGTAACGTTAATGAGATATTTTCTTGCATAAAAGGAACAGTATTTATTAAATCAAAATGTTGTACCCTCCAGTACTCTGGTTTTATTTGGAAACAATTAATACACCGTATTAACAGCTAACTACAGTTTTTCCCCACATCTATTTTCCATAATACAAGCCATTAAACAGATAATTTCCTAGCTCCTATTATTTACATACTAGCCACGATGTTAAATGATTGAGATCATGCATCAGCAAGTAATACATGCTGGTAATGTCAGCGATGAAGTAGGTGAGCTGGTCACTGTTTATATCATAGATGAACCTCCAGGATAAGCAGTGTTCACGAAACAAATACAAAAGAAAGGTGTAATACATATAAATGTGGGACCATAATCATCATTATAATAGGACAAAATATACCTTTTTTATATTATTCCATGTTATATGTTAATTTTTATGATAAAAATAAATTTTTACAAAAATTATTAGAAAGATTTGATACTAACTTTCTAATAATTTCGTATGTCCGTTTCTTCCTTTTCTACCCATACGATGACTGTGTGATGACTAACAGCGATAGTCCGCAAATTTCCAATAAGGGAGTGTTACAGTTGGGAGCTTTCGATGATTGCAATTTTAAGACTTTTCTTGTATTTATGTTTTGTAGTTTTTCTAAAAATGAAATGTAAACTTATCAAATTAATAAGTTTAAAAATGAATTTATTCAGTGAGGCTTTGAAATTAAGAAGCAATTTTATCCTCATTAGAAATGCTAAAGTTAAACCTTTGAAGTAACTGCATTATTCATCCGGTGAGGGAAAGAAGATTGTGTTCATACGTTAGTAGTATGGGTGACGCTTTGAACAAGATCAAGATCAAGATAAGATAAGGAATTGTGACGTGATTGGTTGACGTCAATGTGGGCGTGGCTTCATGGGTTTGGAATGTTAGGAATTTCGCTGTGGGCATATGTGTCAATGGCATCAGTTTTTGTGTTTTGGTTCGCGTATGGAATTATGGGTGATGGTAGAGATAAGGAATCGTGTCGTGATTGGTGGGACACTTTACACAAGATCTAGATCAAGATAAGATAAGGTATCGTGACGTGAATGTTTGTTGTTATGAGATGTAGATAAGTGATGTCATTTATTATTTGTAAATAAGTGACGTCATTTGTTAGTTGTAAATAAGTGACATTATTGTTTTGAATGGAAAAGGGAGATATATTAGAGATAAGGAATCGTGTCGTGATTGGTGAACACTTTAAACAACATCAAGATCAAGATAAGATAAGGAATCGTAACGTGAATGTTTGTTGTTGTCAGATGAATATCAGTGACGTCATTGTTAGTTGTAAATAAGTGACGTAATTGTTTTGAATGGAAAAGGGAGATATATTAGTGCATAAGGAATCGTGTCGTGATTGGTGGACACTTCTGACCAGATCAAGATCAAGATAAGATAAGGAATCGTGACGTGAATGTTTGGTGTTGTTAGTTGTAAATAAGTGACCTTATTGTTTTGAATGGAAATGAAGATATATTAGTGTATAAGGAATCGTGTCGTGATTGGTGGACACTTCTGACCAGATCAAAATCAAGATAAGATTAGGAATCGTGACATGAATGTTTGTTGTTATTGAGTTTGGAATGATAATTTAATTTAATTATATGCTATGTAACTTAAACATACAGTTTTGTTTTCTTCTATAGATGGTTGTACTAATTTTCCAATACATTTTGGGGTATTTCTTTACTGCTAAAGGGTGGAAATTCTTAGATTATGTTGTGATGATGGGTGTGATTAGGTTTTCTGAATAATTTAATTATAATGGTGTCCTTAATCACACACATGCACATTAGACATGAAAAGTCGCTAATGTATCCATGTTGATACTTTAATATGTATCCTATGATTATTCTAACGAAAAAAAAAACTATTCAGTATTAGAATTACGCTTACCAAAAACATATGAACATTGATTATTGTATTACAATTATCAATTGGTATGTTCAAGTTAAAAAAAAGAACTTACATTTCTTTCCAGAATGGGAACATCTTGGTACTATCTAGGTTTTCTGAATATTCCAAATTGTTGATTAACATACATTCACGGAACACAAACACAAGTCTGAAAAGACAGGTCACTTTTTCATTATAGGTTACTGTGGCTAACATATATTCACACCACAAAACATAAGAGTTGAAAGATATTTCTGTAAATAACCAGAAAAGCTAGTGGACTACTTAATTTACATTACTATCCAATTGGTTCTCTTGTATTAAGTCTTTTCCACTCTAGCCCAAGCTTGGTGGGAAAGTCTATGTGCCGTTTTGTTTAGGGTAAGTGTTATTTCCGGTTTCGAATTCCGATTGCTGTTAAGGTATGGAATTCTGACAAGTGAAATGATTTTTTTTTTCAAATTGAATGGCTATTTTACTTTTAAAGGTCATATTCTAACAGAATAATTGAGCAAATTAATTCTGAATATTCTAAATTGTTGATTATTAACATATATTCACAGAACACAAACCCAATTCTGAAAAGACAGTTCACTTTTTCATAATAGGTTACTGTGGCTAATAGATATTCACACCACAAAACACACAAAACATAGGAGTTGAAAGATATTTCTGTAAATAACCAGAAAAGTTAGTGGACTACTTAATTTACATTACTATCCGATTGGTTCTCTGTATTAATTCTTTCCCACTGTTGCCCAAACTTGGTGGGAAAATCTATGCGCCTTTTTGTTTAGGGTAAGTGCAATTTCCTGTTTCGAATTCCGAGTGCTGTTAAGGTATGGAATTCTGACAAGTGCAATGATTTTTTTTTCAAATTGAATGGCTATTTTCTGTATTTTTCTTTTAAAATTCAATTTAATTACATATTCTAACAGAATAACTGAGCAAAATTAACGAATAAATAAATTGTGAATTTATTTTCCAACACTGTAGATTTCTCACTAAGTCTTATCTTAAAGATCTCTCCCTTATCCGGTCACCAATTTGTTGTACCTAGGTGAAAAATAGTGTGTGTGTAGTAACGTGTTGGTTTAAAATATCTAATGGCTCTGTAAAATAACCAAATTCTAGCAGTATTGTAATTTCAGGTGAAATCTTCTGCACTAAAATTCTGGTTATTAATTTAATACCCGATTTTTTTACTTCCAAGAGTTGACAGTTTCTTGATATATTTGAGGGCTTGCATGAAAAAATAAGACTTTTAATTCACTGAGTCAAAAAAAATAAATAAAATAAAATAACAAAAATCTGGTTACTTTGTGGCATTAAGTTTTACAAGGAGAAAAAAAATGTTATGGTCTTACTTAAATTTGTATTTTGCTTGTTGCCCTCTCAGCCCGACTCTTTTTCTTTTTTTCACAGTAGGGATATTTATATATAATTTAACACAATTATTATATTAGATATTCTTTCCAACACAAATAAATAATTATGTATTCTTATTTCAAATGAATATTAGCTCAGAAAGAAAGAAAAAAAATTGTAAAGAAAAAAAAAATGTTTACCTTCAAATAACTATTTTGGAATCACAGCAAGCAAGAAATTCATCACCTTTTCAAAGTTTTGAAATTCCTAAACCTATTGTTTTCACATTTGGTATCATTTAAATGAAGAACGGTTCTGGCTATAAAGTTTGTTAATGTTATTGATTTTTCGTTTCCAATGGCGGTAATTTTTTTGAAGAAAAATTACCGCCATTGGCAAGAAAAATAAAATGTTTACCTTTAAATAAATGTTTACCTTTTTGATAAATTCATGCTGATTCCTTGTTATCTGCACGCTACGATACCTTTTTATTTTCTACAACAAATGTTTTTTGAGTTTAAGTAACGTGATTGGCTAAAATATCAACTGTTTCTCTCTGTAAAATAATCAATTCTAACAGTCGTATTGTTAGAATTTGGTACGACTGTTTTTTTCTAGTCTGGTGAAGGTATCTACAGATGTAGTAACAAATTGTCACTTATCAGTTCATTTTTACTTTATTCACAAAACTACAAATCCGTTATTTGGTATGGTCTCTGTTTTTAATTTCCCCATTACTCGAATGTATGGGTGGTAAAGTTTTGAAATAAGTTTCGACTCGCAAGAAAAATAAAATGTTTACCTTTAAATAAATATTTATGATCACAGTAAGCAAGAAATTCATCAGCTTTTCAAAGTTTCGAAATTCCTACCCATATTGTTTTCATCATTTGGTATCAGTTAAATGAAGAACGGGTATGGCTATTAAGTGTGTTAATGTTTTTGATTTTTCTTTTCCAAAGGCGAGTATTATTTGATATATACATGTTGATTCATTTGTTATCGGCATGCTACGATATAATTTTTATTTTCTACAATAAACTTTTTTAGAGTTCAAGTAACGTGATAGACTAAAATATCAGTTGTCTCTCTGTACATAACCAAATTCTAACAGTCGTATTGTTTGAATTTGGTACGATGGTTTTTTTCTAGTCTGGTGAAGGTATCTACAGATGTAGTAACAAAATTGTCACTTTTCAGTTCATTTGTACTTTATTCACCAAACTACAAATATGTGTTGTCAAGTTTTGAAAAAAAAAAAAAAAAAAGTTTCGACTGGCAGTGATATGTTTTTAAACTTTTATCATGTACAAATATCTTAAAAGAAAAGAAAAATATACCATCTTTTCTTTTCTACATCAAGCTTTTTTAAGAGTTTGGTAACGTGATGAGTTAAAATTTCTGCACTCTGTAAAATAACCACATTTTTATCTTACTTTGTGTGGGAAAAGGTAAAATTTGTATTTGTGTTATCTGGAGAGAACAAACCTTTTTTCTATACTAAACTTTAAGAGTTTAAGTTATGTTTTGGATAAAATTATCAGCTTTCTCTCTGTAAAATTACCAAATTCTATCAGGTAGGATTTTCTAGTATGCGAACGAAATGTTTACAGATAACTCAAAAAAAATGTCAATAGGTAGCATTAGACAAATTTCTAAATACTTAATTACAGGATGTCAGGTTTCCCATGGTCCTTGCATTAATTTCGCAGTTGTGATTTTTTTACAATAATTAAACAGAATTGCATTAAGGTATAAAGTTATGAATTTAATTATCAAATTCTAAACTGAATAACTGAGTAAAAATTTCACTGTGGAAAACACAACAACACACATCTTTGTTCATTTAAGTTTTACAAATGCTTATTTTATTTTGTTGAAATATTACTTACAACGAAAAACAAAATCGAAACTTGTAATTACCTAAAAATATTTGTCAGTATTTAGTTTACACTATTTTCCTGAAGAAAGAAAATTTCAAAGACTTTTGTGGTTCACTCATTATTTTACTTTACTGGACACAAACACCACAACACAACACAATACGGCTGCACTGGACGAACGAATTGCAGTAACTGAAAAGACACTCGACTCGATTGTTTTTCTTTATAGTACTGTTTAAATTAAATAAAATAAAAAAACGCGTTTTTTTATTTTTTTTCCAAAAAAGTTATCATAAAAACACGTTTTTTTCCTAAAAAGGTATCATAAAAACGCGTTTTTTTAATTTTTTTTCCCAAAAAAGTTATCAGTATCAGTTGGAGGTGACATCACTAAAAGATATCCGCAAAAGATGAGCTCACTCATCTCCACTAGGCTGAGCAGACATCTTCTGGAGGAGAGGGGAGAGCCTAGGGTGATGGGGTTAGGTGGGGGAGCATTGCAGGGAAGACAGCTGTCACCCTCTGTGATATCACAGAAAGAGAGACATATGTTCCCCAGAAATTTCCAAACACATAACGTCATTGTTGTCATGTTTTGTTTGGCTATGGAATTGTGGGCGATGTTTTTGAGATAAGATATCTTGGAATTTTCCCATGGTGACGCACATCCGTCATTGTCGTCATGTTTTATCCAACAGCATGTAGAAGCCATTGACACATATGCCCACAGGGAAATTCCTAACATTCCAAACCCATGAAGCCTCCGAAAATGATGAGCTCGCTCATCTCCACGAGGCTGAGCAGACATTTTCTGGAGGAGAGGGGGTGAGGGGAGCATTGCAGGGAAGACCTCAGTCACCCTCTTGACTACCTTTTCACTTCCACAACCTGATGCTATTTTTTTCCCTCCAAAGTTATTAGTATCAGTTGGAGGTAACATCACTAAAAGATATCCTCAAATGATAAGCTCGCTCATCTCCGCTAGCCTGAGCAGATATCTGCTGGAGGAGAGAGGGATGATGGGTTAGAGTATGGGATGGGGAAGCAGTTAGCATCAGTTGGAGGTGACACGACTAAAAGAAATCCGACAACGGCAAACTAGATCATCTCGCTTAGATGAGTAGACATCTTCTGGAGGATAGGGAGCCTTGCAGGGAAGACCACGGTCAATCTCTTGACTACCCTTTCACACCCAACACATAATGCTATTTTTTTTTCCATCCAAACAATTTCGGACATCCGCAGTGGCGAGATCGTTCATCTCATTGGTTATCAGTTTGAGGTGACATCACTAAAAGATATCTACAAATGGGTAGCTCGCTCATCTTCCTTTGGATGAATTCGAGCCACAGAGATAAAGTTTGTACCATAATGTCACAAAGTAAGATAAACGCACATCAACATCAATCCACCAGCATGCGAAAACATGTCTGTGAGTCATCTGCGCGAAAGTTTCATTTTGGAAGGAACGGTCAGGGTAAAGGGTCAGGTAAACAGTACTATAAAGAAAAACAATCGAGTCGAGTGTCTTTTCAGTTACTGCAATTCGTTGATCCAGTGCAGCTATCGTATTGTGTTGTGTTGTGGTGTTTGTGCCCAGTAAAGTAAAATAATGAGTGAACCACAAAAGTCTTTGAAATATTCTTTCTTCAGGAAAATAATGTAAACTAAATACTGACAAATATTTTTAGGTAATTACAAGTTTCGATTTTTTTTTTCGTTGTAAGTAATATTTCAGCAAAATAAAATAAGCATTTGTAAAACTTAAATGAACAAAGATGTGTGTTGTTGTGTTTTCCACAGTGAACTTTTTACTCAGTTATTCAGTTTAGAATTTGATAATTAAATCCATAACTTTATACCTTAATGCAATTCTGTTTAATTATTGTAAAAAAATCACTACTGTGAAATTAATGCAAGGACCATGGGAAACCTGACATCCTGTAATTAATTATTTAGAAATTTGTCTAATGCTCCCTATTGATATTTTTTTGAGTTATCTGTAAACATTTCGTTCGCGTACTCGAAAATCCTACAAGTTAGAATTTGATGATTATACAGAGAGAAAGCAGATAATTTTATCCAAAACATAACTTAAACTCTTAAAGTTTAGTATAGAAAAAAGGTTTGTACTCTCCAGATAACCAAATACAAATTTTACCTTTTCCCACACAAAGTAAGATAAAAATGTGGCTATTTTACAGAGTACAGATATTTTAACTCATCATGTTACCAAACTCTTAAAAAAGTTTGATGTAAAAAAGAAAAGAAGGTACATTTTTCTTTTCTTTTAAGATATTTGTACATGATAAAAGTTTAAAAACATATCACTGCCAGTCGAAACGTTTTTCTTTTTTTTTTTTTTTTCAAAACTTGACAACACATATTTGTAGTTTGGTGAATAAAGTATAAATGAACTGAAAAGTGACAATTTTGTTACTACATCTGTAGATACCTTCACCAGACTAGAAAAAAACAATCGTACCAAATTCAAACAATACGACTGTTAGAATTTGGTTATTTACAGAGAGACAACTGATATTTTAGTCTATCACGTTACTTAAACTCTAAAAAAGTTTATTGTAGAAAATAAAAATGATATCGTAGCATGCCGATAACAAATGAATCAACATGTATATATCAAATAATACTCGCCTTTGGAAAAGAAAAATCAAAAACATTAACACACTTAATAGCCATACCCGTTCTTCATTTTACTGATACCAAATGATGAAAACAATATGGGTAGGAATTTCGAAACTTTGAAAAGCTGATGAATTTCTTGCTTACTGTGATCATAAATATTTATTTAAAGGTAAACATTTTATTTTTCTTGCGAGTCGAAACTTCTTTCAAAACTTTACCACCCATACATTCGAGTAATGGGGAAATTAAAAACAGAGACCATACCAAATAACGGATTTGTAGTTTTGTGAATAAAGTAAAAATGAACTGATAAGTGACAATTTGTTACTACATCTGTAGATACTTTCACCAGACTAGAAAAAAACAGTTGTACCAAATTCTAACAATACGACTGTTAGAATTTGATTATTTTACAGAGACAAACAGTTGATATTTTAGCCAATCACGTTACTTAAACTCAAAAAACATTTGTTGTAGAAAATAAAAAGGTATTGTAGCGTGCAGATAACAAGGAATCAGCATGAATTTATCAAAAAAAAATTACCGCCATTGGAAGAGAAAAATCAATAACATTAACAAACTTTATAGCCAGAACCGTTCTTCATTTAAATGATACCAAATGTGAAAACTATATGGGTAGGAATTTCAAAACTTTGAAAAGGTGATGAATTTCTTGCTTGCTGTGATTCCAAAATAGTTATTTGAAGGTAAACATTTTTTTTTCTTTACAATTTTCTTTCTTTCTTTCTGAGCTAGTATTCATTTGAAATAAGAATACATAATTATTTATTTGTGTTGAAAAGAATATCTAATATAATAATTGTGTTAAATTATATATAAATATCCCTACTGTGAAAAAAAATAGAGTCGGGCTGAGAGGACAACAGTCAAAATACAAATTTAAGTAAGACCATAACATTTTTTTTTTCTCCTTGTAAAATTTAATGCAACAAAGTAACCAGATTTTTGTTATTTTATTTTATTTATTTTTTTTGACTCAGTGAATTAAAAGTCTTATTTTTTCATGCACGTCCTCAAATATATCAAGAAACTGTAAACTCTTGGAAGTAAAAAAATCGGGTATTAAATTAATAACCAGAATTTTAGTGCAGAAGATTTCACCTGAAATTACAATACTGCTAGAATTTGGTTATTTTACAGAGCCATTAGATATTTTAAACCAACACGTTACTACACACACACTATTTTTCACCTAGGTACAACAAATTGGCGACCGGATAAGGGAGAGATCTTTAAGATAAGACTTAGTGAGAAATCTACAGTGTTGGAAAATAAATTCACAATTTATTTATTCGTTAATTTTGCTGAGTTATTCTGTTAGAATATGTAATTAAACTGAATTTTAAAAGTAAAATACAGAAAATAGCCATTCAATTTGAAAAAAAAAAAAGAGCAAATTTTCCGGCCAAGTGGTCTATTAAAGTAGTTATTACCAAGTTTCAGGTGTCTTTTTTTTATCAGCATCCAACACGTTATTAAATATTCATGAAGACATCTAATAAGATATTTTGTACATAAAGATGGAATGGTGTATAAAAATGTACGTTATTGCCACTATAAAATAGGAGAATAATCACCCAAATATTCCTCCACAATCATATCTTCATTACCTTCTGTATGTTGAGGACCAGGCTGCATCTCTTCTAGTGTAAACTTTTTTTTAATGAAAATGTCCGATGTGTTTTGCTTATTCTTCTTCTTATTTTCATTATAAAATTGTTTATAGCAAGCAAAAGCATCATGTACTTTCCTTTTTACTAATAAGTAGTAAAAAGGACTCAACTTCCTTTCATGGTGCTAAGAGGTATGTGCTTTTGATTCAGGTCCTCTGTGCATGATGGTAGTAGCTTTTCCAATCACTGATAGGACATTGTCACTATCGTTGGACTTTCGACTTCGTTTCAAGATCAATTGCTTGCCTCTTTTTTTGTGATTCTTCACAAGGATTTTAATTAGGCGTGTAGGGGCCAGGTTGTGCAAAATATCGCGAAATATTTAATGATAAATACCCAAATAACATATTTTTCAAACAAAAATCAACAGAGGAACTGTTGAAGCCAAGTGCCAACGGTCGAAGGAGGTTGCCGCTGAATGCACTGTTGCCCCTGCATTGTTGCTAAATAGAAACATTTTTACTTTACGCTCGCTTGCGTCTTGTTCAAAGGTATAGTCAAAAATATTATTTATTCTCTTATGGGATTGGACGATCTTCTAAAGCAGTGCTTCCCAAACTTCTGGATGTCAGGGCCCCCCTTTGAAAAAATTAATATATTTCACGGCTCCCCTCGAATAAAAAAATCGTAATAGAGAGATATATACCTATAACATATATTGTATTTATATTCAATACAAAACATACACAGCGAATATTGCAAAAATCAAATGCATATATTACATTTTTTGCCTCTTACCGTTTGGTTCTGAAGATGCGGGCTGTTCTGGTAAAATATGAAATACTGTCCTTTTTTATAAGTGTTTCTGTTTCTGTTCGCGGGATTTTTTTTATATTTTTTATCAGCCACTTATCCATCTCAGGGTTACATTTTTTAACGTAGAATAGATCAAATAATATCACCACTTACCGATACTGGCAGACCACAGACTGATAACATGAAATTAGTGAATATTACCTGAATAAGGGAATCCCCGGACCAGGAACATTTTTCTCTTTTGTGACTTTTCTCCCTTAATTTTAACACGTTTGGTTGAATTTTATTGTTGCCTTGGAATATTGAACTCACACACATCTAATTAAGAACAATAGTTTTTAGTTAGATACTGTGTTTGCTCATGCAACATATGGTTTTGTTTCAGTCTATACAGCATAGGTTCTGTATGAGGTGACATGTGATTCATTAATTAGTGTGTTTTTATCCCAGTTGTCTCTAATTGCACCATTTGTTGAGAAATATATAACACAGACTCCTCATACCTTATTCACTGGCAATATAAAACTACTTGTTTTTATTGCCTCTGCAATATAGTGGCAATCGGAGGAGTGAGTGTTGTTTACCACTGCAAGGAGTTACTATCTCCCCACATGAACTTGTTTAAGCTTTTTTTCATGTGTGAAGTATATACGAAACTTTTATTGGTAACAGAAAACTAGCTCGGATGACAGTGATAATATAAAACGAGTTTTGATACGTATATAAAGTCAATATCAACAGTCCCTGATTGGTAAAAGGGACAAGAAGATTTGGAGCTTCCCTGGAGAGTATTCGAAGTAAATACAGTTAACCACTGCTTTGAAATGAAACATATGAATAAGCAATATTTACTAATATTCATTAAGCGCCGAAATACGCAGGAAGCAAAGTTTTTGAACCAACACCAATGTGTGAATTTTTCCATTAAAATATAAAAATAACAAAAAAGAAATAATAAATAATAAAAGTTAAATACGTTTCTTTTAAAATAAAAAAATCTACTTAGTCTTAAAACATTTTAAATTTGTTTTCATTATTTAGTGGCCCCCCCTCAACAAAACCTACGGCCCACAGTTTGGGAAGCGCTGTTCTAAAGGGCATAACCTGAACGGTCGTAAGTTGAGGGACGACTGTATATCATTTGGATAAAATCATATTCAGAATACTACAAGGTGCAATTATGCTGAAATTGAAATTTTGAAATATTCATGTTAATTTTCTCTTTAACCAATTAGAAAAGTGTAAATGCATCCCAATTTAAGATATCCCACAGTGTGTCCGACATTCACTTAGCGTTAAGCACCACTGTTAGTGAATGAAAAATAATTACGACAGCATTGTGACAGTTTGAAATACGGCCAAGCTCCGAAGAGAGACTTCATTTGTCTGAATGTTTCCTTTTTCTCTTCTAATGCCATCTCAGGAAGCATTATATTGCTGAGGAGTGAATTAAAGCACGGAGAATGTAATCAGTTAACGCTCAACTACTTGACATATCAGAACAAGAATTAAAGAGCTAGGGAGCCCATTATTCATATCTTTAATGCCTGTGGCATGATACTTAAGCAACTACTTCCAACTCCGCACTTAGGCAATGGAGAAGTAAACTGATGATTTCATTAAGTGGCGAAATAAATTGGATATTTAATGTCAGTATTGAACTAAGTACACCACGAAAAATCGACAATTGTGATCTACGTCTGAGAAATACTTGAAATTTATAAATAAAACTAACTGTAAAACTTGGTTTTCTTCTGTAAGTTTCGGAATAATCCAAATATTCTAACAACTGTTTTTTTTGCATTTTCCGAGTTCTTATGTATACTTTTTCAACTGAAATTTCGTTTCCGAAATAACACATCTAGCTAGACTTCAACAATTTCTAAGACGTTGTTTAATATAATGATATAATTTACATCATCACACTTTTAGGTAAGACTTGTGAAGGCCACAGGCTTAAAGTGTATGTCATAGTCCCACGTAAGAAACTTTCAGAACCCACATTAACAGCAGTGCTGCGGGTAGATTTATTTATGATAATACTATAATAGTATTATCATAATAATATACAATTAGCATAAAAGTATTCACAGACGCATTGCGTATGAAGAAGACTTTTGAAAAGATCTGTCTTTGGACCTAATAAACTAGATCTATCAATGGAATATCTGTGATAACTGGCAGTTACAGATAATTAATCCTAGAAAATAAGGCATGTCTAAAATGATTACAACTTGGATTTATCTGAGCAGGAATGGGTTGATGAGGTGGGGAGGGGGGTACTCCGAGGAACCAAGCCCACAATATTAGTATGTTCCACGGCTTAATCTTCTGCGAAAAGACCTATTTTACAGAACAACCCTTTCAAAGGTACTCATGAAAGGAGCTTGAAAGTTTGCGAATTTTTATATTTGAAATTTGTGAAACACTGAACAATTTGTAAATAAGAACTGTTATTCTGTCATAGAATAGCTGCCAATTATCATTTTCACCACTGTTAATTTTAATTACACTTCCAGTAAGATGATCGCAACGTAATACACACATCGCTAAAGAGACACATCTGCGATCTATTCACAATCTTGATGGATTTCTTTGTAGTAGTTAATGTCCCTAACACATTTTTAGAGAATTATTAACCAATCAAGTTATGTTAGTAAAAATATAAAACAATCCTTAATTGTCTTCGTTCTGTCAAAAACTTCATAGAGAGAAGACGATGGCAAAAATGTAAGGATGGAATGATTAAGGAACTGCCTCAGTAATCCAAAGCAAAGCATGATAAGCGAACTACAGAGCAACAACAACAAAGACAAAACTCTTAAGCTCCAAGATGAAAGAAAATGCCATTATTTCTAAAGAATTTCATATAAAAAAATTTATCACTGTCAACAATCCATTGCACATCTTGAGGAGTTTGACAATGAGCGTACAATGAAGGTACTACAGAAGTTTTTCTGAAATTGATAAGATCTTTAACAAATTGTTGCTTAAAACTTTTTAAAGTTGATAAGAATTTATCGATCGCCGAGAAGCTTACTTATCTAAATTAAAAACGCGAAGTAGTTGCTAGGGGAATCGGTTTAATTTTATTTTAATAAGAAAATTGCTTTACCGCAAAATGGAGGTATCCAAAAGTCAACTAAAATAGTTCTGTAATAAATAAATTAAAAAAAAAAATTAAAACTAGGCAATCTCGATGAGAGCGATCTATTGGTCTGCAAGCAAAACACCATTTAAAGAAGTACATGATTGCAGTCGCTTTGTAATCGATTCTTGCTTTTGTAGTAATGCGATAGAGAAAAAAGCTCATTATATTATTTTAAAGATCCCGATAAATTTACTAAAAAAAATTCACTGCAGTCATAGACGGGATCCGGAAAAGTAGCCCCTCGCATTTCGTCTCCCACATTTCATTCCCTGTAGATAACGAGTAGGCTACAAAAAATGTAAATAATACACCTAATTTTTAATAATTCTAATTTATTTTGTTTTAGTAGAATAGATGTATATTATTATTGTTTAAAACTCGAAGTTATATGTAATGTCTCTAAGGCAAATAATCACATTACGAGTTTGAAAATCTTGGATTATTCTTTTGATTCTAGCAGAAATTGCAGCATACTTCTTGTTTCTTTGATTGACTGAATTACTGGCAATTAGTTGTGTAATTTCGAAATTATGCAGCCCCTGATTAACAGTTCCAGTTAATCCTTCCACAATGGAAAGAGAACCCAGAAGACATACAAAAGGGGAGAAATTAGTTTAAAAGCTACGTGACAATTTTTACACGAATGCAATTTTGAAGATTTGTTCGGAGAAGTTAGAGTTATCGGAAGTTCAGTTCGAGTAATCGAGAAAGTTTAACATTGAATCCCCACTAAAGTGGCAGGGACTCCAATAAAAATTCGAGTTATCAAGAGTTCACTGTATTTTCATTTTTGTAACCTACTCATTATCGACTTTATCTATACAGGGGTGCAAAATGCGAGGGAGCCACTTTTCCGTAAATCGTCACATATATCATCTGATGAATATTACTTTCACGGACTGTTAACACGATCTTGATTAAGACCGAAATAGTAGTTCGCGTGCCTTGGCGACAGTGGTTATATTGAGTTAACGGCAGCATATTGTTCTTCATATATTGGATTTTAAAACTTTTACGCAGACTGTTAAAAGTTATTACCGAGATCGAATAAAGTTTGCGCCTCAAAATATCTTCAGGACTGGGATCAGGTAGTACAACACCGGGAAACTCGTAGGAGTAATGTTAGCTTGGTCCACCTTTTCTACGAGTTTCCCGGTCCTGAAGATATTTTCAGGCACAAACTTTGTTTGCTCACACCTGGATAAAGGATTAAACTAAATTTATTATAGTCTAACCAAGTGAAAAATAAACTTTCAACATCAAGGGTCAGGGACTATTGCAATCGAATTATTGCTGAAAAAAATCGACGTTTCTCACGTCAGTACAACCCGAATACTTCCGTATTATCACATCCATAATCGCTGTTAATGCGAAAAAAAAATGTAGTCAACCAATATAACGATAATTATGAAAAACCGAAGTTCATCGACTGAGCTAGGGGCGGGATGTCGGCCAATGGTTACCCTCCTTTCCACTGATCATAGGAAAAAATTTCTTTGTCAGTCACACTTTCTACTAATCTCGGCAGGGTTTATCAAGATCGATAATTGGGGCTATTATGAGATCTTCAGAAGCGATTGCCAGACGAAAGGTCTGACTAACGTCTTAGATCCCAAGAAATCATGGGATCTGTTTCTTCATTAATATATTTATGCACCAATTAGTATTCAATGAGGGCCAAAACTGCCTTCAAAACGTTCACTTACTGCAGCCAGATTATTCATATCATCATCGAATTTTGATTTTCGTATTTTTAAGTGAAACAAACTGAAGAAATGTTTCCTTAAAAGAGAGAGAAAAGGAGAATTTCATCTGAATAACATTACAGGGTAGACGCTACTCCCCCCCCCCTAAAATGTGACGCTGGTATATATATGTGGGGTTTATTCTCCTAGGGGACTTAAATAATTAGCGTTTTCGTGCTGCCTTTTATCCGAAAGTACACGCTTTTATGGGCACTTAAATATCCGACAGAATAATATATCGAGCAAAAGAAAAGAAAGGAAGCTCCGGGGAAGGGTAAAGAGGGGATCGAAATGTCGTGTAGGCACGCATATTGGTGTGTGGATTTTCACAGAAACTTCACTTAATGTAAAATTAAGTAAAGTGTTTACTCATAGCTTCAGTGATAACGCACCCCAATATATTTTAATGCACACTTTTAATGGTGGGATCCTATTTCTTCACTGCCTGAATCACAGGAGCTGGAGTGAAGAGGGGAACAAATGCTCCTGGCTTTTGTTAATTTATCTTCTTATGTTATTATCTTCTGTTTCAATCGAAAATTACGAATCAGACTTTTATTGAACTCGTATATTTTTCAATAGTGTTTAATATCAAAATCTCCATTAATATTTCAAGAAAGCCTGGTGTTTACGGGATGTTACTATTTCTATGAAAGGATAAACGATGCTTTTAACTCCAGTTATTCGTGCGTGACATTCTCTTTTGCAGTCTCAAAAACTCTGATATGGGATGAAATATTTTCAGTAACTCGAATATGGGTGAGCGACTTGAGTGTTGTCTACCAGCCAAGAGACCCATGCAATTATGGAAATGACCTAAGGCCGCCGTTTTGATTGGATGTCTCCCCGGTCCGATATCGTTAATCTTAAGAGGTAACGATGATGAAAGCCTACATAGTTATCGGCCAACCTTTTTTTTTTTTTTTTTACACAGGCACCAGTTATCTGGGTACTTCTTGCAGATCCTTTTTTACCTCTGCTTGTTTATGTCGGCACTTCCACCAACCTTTCTTCGATCTCCCTTGGTGTTTCCATCCATCTTAAATTTTAATATTAAACAACTTAAACAAATCTTAGTAATATAATAAGTTTAGTTTAATCCTTTATCCAAGTGTAAGCAAACAAAGTTTGCGCCTGAAGTATCTTCAGGACTGAGGCAACTCGTGGTAAAGTTGGACCAAGCTCTCATCACTCCTTGCGGACATATATAACGCTATGCATTAAGGGAAGGGCCACTATCCAGACCGGTTTCGACCTTTATTGAGGTCTCGTCAGTGGAAGCCAGACTCAGAAGTGGTGATACTAAGGCAGAAGCAATGGAGAAGTCACATTTACCTATACGAGTTGCCAAAAGATGTGGATTTAGAGAAGATGTTGGAATTTTTTCCCACTTGGTTAGACTGTAATAAATTTAGTTTAATCCTTTAACCAAGTGTAAGCAAACAAAGTTTGCGCCTGACGTATCTTCAGGACTGAGGCAACTCTTACTAAAGGTGGACCAAACTCTCATCAATCCTTGTCTCAGTATCTCCCATAATTCAAAGCACATCTCTTTGCGGACATCTATAATGCTTTGCATTAAGGAAAAGGCCACTACCCAGAACGGTGTCGATCTTTATTGAGGTCTCGTCAGTGAGAGCCAGGCCCAGAAGTGGTGATACTAAGGCAGAAGCTATGGAGAAGTCACATTTACCTATACTGTCTCAATAAAGGTCGAAACCGATCTCGGTAGTGGCCACTACCCAGATCGCTTTCGGCCCTTCCCTTAATGCATAGCATTACACATGTCCGCAAGGAGATGTGCTTTGCATTATGGGAGATACTGAGACAAGGAGTGATGAGAGCTTGGTCCACCTTTACCAGGAGTTGCCTGAGTCCTGAAGATAATTCAGTCGCAAACTTTGTTTGCTTACACTTGGATAAAGGATTAAACTAAATTTATTATTGTCTAACCAAGTGGAAAAAACTTCGAAATATCTTACTAAGTTCTTAAAAAAATTGGATAAGAACACTTAAATGTCTCATTCGACAAATAATGCGAATGGAAAATATTCAACGACAAAATTGTATATTATAAACTTCTCAGAAGATTCTTTGAAAAAATATATAAATATTTTCAACATATTTAGCATCGAAGTAAATTTTATATAGGGAGCAGAAGGTCATTTTTGTTTCTTATGAAAGTATGGAGTTTGATATAATTTCTTACTCTCACTGAAGTTATTGTCCGCTGAAATTATCACCGTATGGTCTAAAGATGATTGTTCAGTTGCACTATGATCCAGTGATACAGTAAATCTCCTGGATTCGATAATTATACAGCAAATTCGTAGCTTTAAAGAATGCATCCAATTCATAAATTTGTGAGATAGTTGAATGCATCGTCCTTTTTTTATCATCCCGTGTAATTCTTTCATGTGAATTCCGATGGAATGGAACCCCAAAGTTGTTCAAGGTTTGCACAAAAACATTTCTTGCACTGATTTCGGAATCCCAGGAATTCAACTTTTCCAACAATATTTCTAATCTAATTTTAAATACTTTATCTAATTGTTGAATATTTTATGTTAATTCAGTCACTGGGTGTCATCAATCATAATCATGACGTCTCATTGGTCTCTTCACTATTGTATAATATAACTGTTGTCTAAAATCTGTCTTTAATGGGAAGACGATTATATACTCTTTCTTGTTCTTCAGGCCAATGACTCAGGCAGTTGATGTACTTGGGTGAAAAGGCTTGGAATCCTTGCTGGTACGCTATGATCCTTTACAACTGCTTCAATTGAAGTTTAGTTAGCCAGTGTCATGCGAAGGTGGAGGGTTTCCTCCAAGAAACTCAGATATGTCGTCTTGTAAAATAGACAAACCGGCAATAACACACGGATTCCTAATTCAAAGCCACCCAACTCTCTATTTAAGTAGGCAATCCGGTTTGGAATAAGATTTGTCTATTTTGCATATAACCGGTTTAAGGAATACCTGCAGGAAACAATTTATGCTAATTTGACTGCAATTAATAGATCTTTTCCATTACCCTTTTTTAAAAATTTAATATATGTTAGTTTTATATTGCTTTCTCTTTACCGATTCTGTCGTTACATTTTGAATGCTTATTCTCACGGGTTGCTGAAAAAGTCGTTACGTTTATTGCTGTTTTTATTTACTTTTTATATTCTCATGTAATCTGTAGCGCGAAGGAGCTGGCGATTTCATAAGAAGTGAACATGCTGGTCATGAAAGTGCGCGATTATTTTGATAAGGAAATATGCCGTTAATGAATAGTTGCTTGTTACCCTTCACCACATTTTCTTATTGAACTTCTATGCTTGAGTCACAGCTAAAATCTTAAGAGAAAGTCTTAACGTTTCTCTAAATACGGTGCTTTGTATTTATATTTCTTAATGTTTGTCAGCTTGTCATTTTATCCTTTCTTTCTGTTTTCTAATAAAGAGTGATTGCTATTATGTAACAAACCGAGATATAGTAACGGCAAATGTTTACATTAATTTGTTATCTAGTGTTAAGGAGCAGCAGCAGCAGATTTGGATCTGGCGCTGTCTCAAAATACCATGAGAACGAAGCAGCAGTTAGGCTATTTAAATTTCTATACAGCAAAATAAGAGAAAAGAAAGAATTGGAGAATCGGTACAACAGTTGAATTGCATAAACAGAAATTTGTCTGAATTGATTTTAATTTAAACTGAGTTAAAGATACTTCCAATTTGTTCATAATTGGATGGCGTCAACAACGGAACAGATCTGTACAACAGTTGAATTGCGTCAATAAATAAATACGCTTGTGCAATCGAACTTCATCAAGAAAGGCAACAAGGATGGAATGTATACAACTCTCTGTGTACTGTATATCACCGAGCTCCTGCGCTAAAATGATTGGAATCTTGAGAGCAGAGTGCAGGAATTTTTTATGGTTATTGCGAATACAGAGTTATCTGACTTTATACGCTATTAATGTTTCATCATTTAGCTCTGGGGTAATGTATGGTGACATTGCTAACATTATTTTGATGCAATGTTTGAATTCACTCACATGTTCACATTTCATTACTTCCATTCTCGATAGTCTGAAAATGGGGTTTAACCACGTTACCGGCCAAGACGTCTATAGACGTTCAAGTTATCATGGATGCGAAGTGCATTTTAAAATTGTAATACCATTGATATTACATTGAAATATGTGATGGATACGAAACATATGTGGATGTGTATTTGATCCATAATGGCCGGTAAGGTGGTTGTGTCCAAAAAATTTTTCATATACCCAAAAGGGGTATTCTATTAACAAGCAAATTACTCAGGTTTTATGACCATTTCTTCCTACTGTGTGAACTCATATTTTTCCTTTAAAATGTACTTTTTCTACTAGTCCGAATATTAATAGCACTGTAGCTATGTCGAACGCACCTATTAAAATCCGTTCTTTACCGAATATAACAAAAGAAATTTTCGGATCATTTCTCCGATTCACCTGCTGTTATTTGACACGAAGACGTGTTTCTTGCCTTTAATTAACCCACGTTCCCTTTCATATTTTATGCGATGAACACTTTATGAGATGAAGTCGAATAAAATAATAAATCCTCTCTCTCTCTCTCTCTCTCTCTGTTCTCCCCTTCCTCTCTTATTTTAACATTTAGAATTATTAAGAATTAATTTACAGCATCTATCAAATGGTTTTATCTATTTGGAGAAGACGTCTCGACAGATAAAGATCGGTTCCTTATTGAATTGACGAGTGTATGGAAGCAGTTTCAGCATAGCGTATGAAAATTTAGGCATATAAGTTGGATAAAAAATATTTGAGAAACTTCAGCAATAACTATTCGCTTTAAAAGCATATCTTTGGGAAAATAAGAAAGAAATCATTTATATAGTTAAGATGCATTCCGTAGTTGGGTTGTTTAAAAATCTTGAGCGAATAACATAATTTTCTTCTGGTTTTGTGAAGATGAAAATATGCACTGTTGATTGATTGTTTTATACTGATTGCTGTTAACTGGCAGCGTTCCTATTGTCGAAGATATAATTTGGCTAACTTCACCAACGGTAATTAACAATGATTATATAAAACTGGAGCATTTTTTCAAAACGGTATTAACCATTGCTGGAAAACATATCGATTAAATTCATATTCCCATGGTAAAATTTTTTTGCTTTTGACAATAGTTAGTATGTGTTGTCTGTTATTAAGTAAACTGTTGTCTCTTCTGAAGTTGACACGTTACATCCAAAATCTCAACAATGGCCATTTGTTTTTTTAGCTGTAAAAGAACTCGACTGTGTTTTTATTACTTCAAATGAATTCTGTTCACAGTTCTCAGGATGCTTTCCGATTCTAACATTCGCTTTGTTGATTATCCAAGTCCTCTGTAATCCAGCTGACCTCAGAGGGCCACGATACACACATCATGATTAACTGTATGATTCTGTGAGATGTGCGACAATTAGAGAAGCACTTGCTGTGTTAAGGTGAACGTTTTCATAACAATCAGCATTGTTGTCCAACAGTGTGTATCCGAATTGGAATCCAGGGACAACATGTTTAATGAACCATGGTTACAGACTCATAATGGTACTATAACTGATGTACTTCAAACGGACTTTGAACTATTTGGTATATGAACTCTCTTTAGTTTTTGATTTCAAATATTCGATTCTTATAATCTATCGTTTTGCACCCTGATGACATGCCTTTGCTTATGCGTTTTTTTAGAAATAAGAGAAAATGAGTAAATGTAAATTGCTAAGTATTTTTATTCGATTATTTTCATATTTATTTAAACAGGAAATAATTTAAACTTTATTGCCTCCAATCAAAAGGGTTTTTTCATTTTGACAGTTCCATATATTTTTGTCAAATCTGCTGGAAATGAAATGCTTCTCTTCGTAAATTCTGTTTCTAGATCAATGAAACGTAATTGTTGATTATTGATTATTTCTTTTATACTTGATTATACTTGATTATTGATTTTTTCCCATTAGGTGTTTAGCTACAAATTTGTATCAGTGCATAATCTTCCAGAACAAAAACCTTACCATTAACTCCCCAACAAGAGAACAAATATACATCATTAGTAATTAACGTCAAAATTGTCGATCACTACTTGTCTCAACTTCGTTTAATTAAGTTATCTACCCCCATCCCACCACCACAAAAGTCGACAAAACTCGATCATCTTAAAGAGCATTCTCTCTAGCCATGTAAAAAAATACAGACTTGTATTGCCTACTTAAAATCTATGATCCTGTAACATTATATGAGAATTTCCAACTACATTTCACAGAAATATAGAAAAAAGCAACAAAGCCTACACAAATGAGGCGACAAACAGACAATGATCCATGGATAAATGACGACATACTAAATAGTATTACTGTAAAAGAAAATCTATGGGAAAAACTAAAAAATTCACCCAGTAACACATTCACAAACCTTATACAAAAACACAAGAAATCAACTACCAACAAAAATTTCTAGGACAAAAAGACACTATTACTTCCAAAAATGCATGGAATATAACGACAACGTGAAGCAAACATGGGCTACACTCAACGAATTAGTAACTCGAAAAATGAAAATTTCAACACAAGGTTTTATTGCAAACAGGACACAAACCAAGAGGAAGTAGCAGACTCATTCAACCATGCCTTCACAAACAATATCACACAACTCAAAAAGACAATCTATCCAACGACCAACAAAAAAACTATCGACCGAAAGTCAACAACAAACTATGTATTTTCCACCCGTAACAAAACAGGAACTGAAAGAAGCACTCTTACAACTAAAACCAAAGACCACTCCAGGAATAGACAAAGTAAGACTCACAGACCGTATAACACTTTGAACAAATAAATCCATTACTTTTGAGACTCGTGAACATAATATTCGACACAATTGTGTTATTCCACAACAAATAAAAACTACAATAATTAATCCAATTTACAACCATGGTAAAAGAAACGATGCTCACAACTACAGACTAATAGCTACCCTATCAATTATTTCAAAAATTCTAGAAAAAATAACACACACCAGACTACAGATCTATACAGAAGTACAACATCATCTCACAAAAAAACACCATCATATTGTTAGAGGACATCGCCGACGCAATAAACAAAGCTCTCGATAAAAACAAGTACGCCGTCCTTATACTGCTTGACTTAACCAAAGCATTTGATTTGAAACACTTGAACATGACATACTACTCACCAAACTATACTCAATAGGTATAAGAGGAACACTGCATACATGGTTCAGGAACTACCTCTCAAACAGAACACAAGTAACAAAAATAGGCACATGTCACAGCCGGGATATACAAATAAAACACGGTGTCCCTCAAGGCGCCATAATATCACCCACTCTATTCAACATGTACATTACCGATGTTCATGACATGGTCATAAGAAGTCAAATATTTCATACGCAGATGACACCGTACTACTAGCAATCCACACAGACATCAACACAGCTCTCTTCAAAGCAAAACAAGACCTAAATGAAATCACAACATATTTCTACCAAAACGCAATTGTAATAAACGGCACCAAAACACAGATGTTAATAATACACAACCCGCACCACTATCGATACACTGTCACACATACCGCTGCATTAACAACAAAAAAACCTGCCAATATCCCGAAATCAAACCTGTAACAAAAATAGGCACGATGATCCGGACCACTCTTCATCGCAGCAGAAGTCTTCCAAGTAAAACACATTATTCCATCTAACATAAAAAAAAACTTCGAATCACTACGAATCCCTACTCAGATACGGTATAACAGTCTATGCAAACACATCAAACATCCACCTAACAAAATTAGAAATATTACATAGGAAAATTGTGTCAACAGTGATTTGGACACCTTGTACGCAACAAACGATATCCGACCAGCACATGGAGACACACAGAATCCTGAGCATTACAAACCTGAAATACTACATAACATTAATAAGTAATTACTTCAACATCACCTATCGAAACAACAGAACCACATATCGTATAACACGAGCTACAACAACTCTCTACATTCCTACACCTTTCAACAACTCATACGGTTCTTTTGTGAGATCATATCAGATACCCATGCTATTCAACAACCTACCGAGAAATTTAAAGTACATAGATAACTACTAGAGAATATTAAAACACGAACTCTGGAAAATATACCAACAAAGTTAATATACCATTACCACTAATATACACATCAAAAATCACCAGCATCCAATGCCCACATCCCATCCATAAACAGTAACAACAACATAAATAGTGAAGGCTAATCCCACTCTCTTCATAAAAGCTAACCCAAGCGTCAAAGTAGATGGGAGATTAACCAGCCTCATTCATCTACACGTAATCCTCATAATCAAAGACTGCAGATTATGTAACAAAACAGTCAGTAAGGTGTATAATAATAATGAAGATACTGATAACATTATTCAGATAAGCTCTGCAAAGCTTCGAGGAGGACGCCACCAAAGAAACAAGTAAATATTATAATCGATTTAATAAAAAAATTAATCATTGTAAATATGAATGCGAAAAAAGATGTAGAACACATTGTTAATATTATAATTTATGCAATTTAAATAAGATGATTTCATAGCATTCTGTATTAAAAAAATTATATAGATAGATAGATAATGGTGGAATCTATCCTGTGTAACTGAACTATAACTGATTATAAACTATTACTAAAATCGTTATTACTACTAATAACACACGAATTGTTGAACTATATGACTTGCGCGCTATACATAGTATGCGATAAATTGGAATCTGAATTGAACCACAAGTAAAATATTCTAGTATTATCTTTTAAATTGTATGTAATTATATTAAACTGTAAGTATTATATATATATATATATATATATATATGTACTGTATTATATAAATTATATGTATAATTAAATTGTATATATATATATATATATATATATATATATATATATATATATATATATATATATATATATATATATATATATATATATATATATATATATATATATATATAATTTATTTGACAAATAATAAAGTCTTATTTGAGATTGAAAAAAATCTAGGAAATCAGAAACTCATCGAGGGAGGCCACATACTACACACACTAGCTATCATACTTATTCTTGAATTCATTCACACTGCTTGCACTCACAATATCCAAAGGCAATCCATTCCAATCACGCACCACCCTCTGAGAGAAAAATCTAGCTTTCATACCCTTATTGGCGGCCTTCATTCTCAGCTTCCAAGGATGCTTTCTCGTCCTTTCCCCACGCTCCATTAACTGAAAAATTCCATCAATAGAAATCCTGTATGACCCTTTCAGAAGTTTGTAAGTCTCAATCGTATCACCCCTCTTTCTCCTGTTTGCTAGTGTCTGCAGTCTGTCTTAATAATCAGAATTGCACAATCCTGATATCATTTTAACACTCTCTTTTGTACTCTATCCAATATATCAGAATCACAACGGAAACCAGCAGACAAGACCTGCGCCCAATAGTCAAAGAGAGGTCTTATCTAGTCCTTGTAAAAAGGCAAAATAACATCCTTATTTTTACATGTGAACGTTTGCTTCAGCATTGCAATTATCTTTTGAGTTGTATTTGCAATCTTTGCCACATGGCCCCTGAACTTCAACTTCCTAGCTATTAACACTCCAAGATACCCTAGCCTCCTAAATTTCTTCTAGCCTATTCCCACCAATATAATACGATATTGGGTATGTAATCAATCTGAAGTGAATGAGTTTATATTTACTGACATTGAACAAACACCCATTTTCCAAGCCCACATTTTCAGCTTATTCAAATCATTCTCCAAAGACTGCATATCAGCATCATTCCTGATTTCCCTACCTACCTATCTTTGCATCATCAGCAAATACTGTATGTCGCTTGTCAAATCCTTCCCAATATCATTAATGTACAGATTGAATAACAGTGGACGAAGAACTGATCTTTGTGGTATACGCCACTTGTTACCTTAACGCATGATCAATGTCACCAACTGGAGGCAGAATAGTTACCTCTTTATCTGAAATGCCCTCTGACACTATGATATGATCAAATCTAACACTCTTTGAACTCGAGTTCTTTCTGTCACATGCTGCTTGAGGAAGTTGTCCCGCAACAGCTCAATAAATGCATTTGCATTCTTCTCTGGGTAGCAGAGAAGAATGCATATGCATTTATTGAGATTCTACTGCTATCCAATCAATATTTGGATAATTAAAATCTTCTATTATAATTACTCTTTCCGCGCTCATGTTTTCTATTTGGTGATGCATTTCTTCATTACTAACAATCGATCCACCAGGTCTCTAACAACACCCCACTATGTAATTTGTCTTGTTAGATTCCACCTCTCACCAGATGGCTTCAAACTCACTGCCAGATGAAATAGTTTTAGTATTATTACTACAATCATAGGTCTCAACTCTAACTGAATTTAAGTCATCCGTTATCACTAGCAGCAAACCCCCTTCTCTCCTATCCTCTCTATCCTTCCTAAAAATACTGTACCCTTGACATCGCTACCAGTTAGTAGGTCTGATTCTGATAGCCAGGTCTCAGTAATACCTACAGTCTGAGGTCTCAACATATTGACTAAAGCAACAAACTCTATCCTTTTATTTCTGATACTCCTAGCATTCGTTTACAGATATAATAACCGGTACACGGTCAACTGGGCCACGGAAAACTGGACGATGGCAGCTGGGCGACGGTCAACTGAGCGATGGCCAAGTGGACAACGGACAATTGGGCGACGGAATAAAAGATGAAATATGCATTTCCATTCTGTTGATCTATTACCAGGTAAAAATGAGTTAAAAGAACGGTATAAACAAAAAAAATTGAAAAATCTTGCTTATAATTAAGTTTATTTTTATTGTCTGAAGAAGTATTTCAGGTTCACTGCGTAAGGTGTCTTGTTTGGCAATTTATCATTTGGGCGTTTTGTGTGCGGTTATTTAGTTTAATACGCATTCGCAAGATATTTTGACTTCTATTAAACAGTAAGACTAGTTGTTTGTTTGTTTATTACATCGTTTCCGATATTTATGTCAACGTTACAGTTATCACGTGCAAAGAACAAGTTTCGGTAAATAAAAGGTGTGTATTCAAAATTTATAATCTTAATCGTATACTAAATTGTATACATAACATCTAAATTAATTTAAATAAATTTCAAACTCCTGCGTATCCTCAAATGAAGCAAATTGCTAAGTACAATTATATATAAATATAGAAATATTTCACTATTGATATAATTAAGAATTTTTTCAGTACTATGGATACGTGACATCTAAATTAATTTAAATAAATTTCAAACTCTTGATTTATCTCTCAAATGAAACAAATTGCCAAGTAATTATATAGAAGTATAAAAATATTTCACTATTGATATGAATTTTTTCAGTACTATTTGAATAATAACACTGAAAAAATTCTTAATTATATCAATAGTGAAAACGTTTTTTAAAGTTTGTTTTTATATTTATATTTCTTGTTTCTATTCTTCAAAAATGGATAATTCAAGAATATTAAGTCAAAGGGACAAGGAAAAATATGCTTTAAATGGGTATCTTTATGTTAAAGAAAAGATTGATAAGAAAGGTTCATTTAAATTTTGGCGATGTGAAAATAAAAACAAAGGATGTAAAGGTAGAATCTGGCCAAGTGTCAGTGATGGATCACTAATTTCTGAAAAACAGGAATACACATGTAGCAGTTCTGGAAATCCGGCCAGAGTAATAACGCAAGAAGTTAGCACAACAGCCAAAACATTAGCGGATACGACAATGAGAAACCCATCACAAATCAGAACTCAACTTCTACTAAATATTTCTTCTCCGGTAGAAGGAATGCTTCCAAATCATAGCAGTCTGTGCAGAAATATTCAAAGAAGAAGATTAAAAAGTTTAAAAGCCCCAATTAATCGTGATTCTAGGGAAACAATAATTATTCCTGAAGAATACTTAAATTATGAATTCAGTCCATCACAATTTGAACGATTTTTATTGGCTGATTCTGGATCAGAACAGGTCGACCCCATAAGAATATTAATTTTTGGTCGTGAAAGCCATGCAGTGTGGAGCCAAAGCATGAATGAATTATTTATGGATGGCACATTTTTACTTTCTCCCCCTCTTTTTGCTCAAATTTTTGTTTTGGCTAGAAAGAATGGAGGTCCTGTTTTCCCTGTTTTATATTGTTTATTACCTTAAAAGACTCTTGAAACATACACAAAATTATTTTGTATGATACATGAAATGTGGCCATTACTAGATCCGGAAAATATAAATGTAGATTTTGAAATTGCCATTCATCAAGCGTTACGTATAGTATTTACACAAGCTAACATAAATGGTTGCTTTTTCATCTCGTACAAAATCTTCGTAAGTATTTAGCTTCATGCAGTCTTTTAACCAGATATAATTCTGATACGCAATTCGCTTTAAATTCAAAAATGATCACTTCTCTTGCTTTCGTTCCAGAACAATATATTATTTATGCTATTTCTGAACTTGAGAATCATTTATCCAATGAATTTGAACCAATTTTAGAATGGTTTACGAACACATACATAGGTCGTCTAAGGAATAACAGAACCAGGGCTCCACCGATTTTTCCCTCAAACGTTTGATGTGTACCTAAGAACAATAACTGGAAGCGATAAGACAAATAATTTTGCGGAAGCCTGTCATAGAAAACTGCAATTGAGCTTTGGCAGCAGCGCAAGTCATCCAAATTTATGGATTTTTATAAATGGACTACAAAAAATTCAAAAAACATACGATGTTGATTATGAATGAGCAGTAACAGGTTTTCAACATGAGCACAAACGTAGACGTTACGATGAAGCAGACCAAAGAATTTTAAAAAAAGTTATTAATTACGATAGGGAAAATATAATAGAATATTTACGTGGTATTGCATATAACTATAATATGAATTAATAAATTCAAAAAAATTATCTTGAATTTCATATACTTTTTTGTTTTATTGTATATGTGTAACATTTGTAAATATGTTTGTTAAATACGAAATAATATTAATAAATGAATTAAAACAAAAACTATATTTTTTCTTTATTTTAATACTGTGCAATTATACCTTTTCATTTTTAAATCATTTTCGCACCACACTTTTTAACCATCTCTTTCATAAACGATCCTACAAATTTAGATATATGATATAAACGAAAATATATAATATAAATATTTATTAACTAGCTGACTCATTTTTTTGTATGGGAAATTTCAATATAAAACTGAAATTTTATATTGAAATTTCAGTTTTATATTGAAATTTTCACATTTTATGTTTATACCGTTCTTTTAACTCATTTCTCAAAATAATATTATTTATATTTACCTGGTAATAGATCAACAGAATAAAATTGCATATTTGATCTTTTATTCCGTCGCCCATTTGGCCATCGCCCAGTCGCCGTCGCCCAGTTGTCGTGTACCCTAATAATCTACCTATTTATTCTTTTGTATTGTCTTATCTGCAGTCTACCTGACACAGTTGGACAACTTCGAGATCTCTATTATTCTCTAATGCCTTACACATGTTGACATCTTTGTACACATATGATGGGTCTGAACCGGACGAACACAAACCCGAAATCGTTCTCCCCTCATCAAAATTTCCATGACAAAGCTCATTCCTGTCATTGACAGTTATATAATATTGTCGTTCTTAATTATTTAATATAATTTAGTTTCCCTGACTCTCTGTGTTAGATCTCATACCAGTTATTAGTTTTTCCAGACTCCTAATACCAAACGCATTCAGGTGTAGGCCATCCCTCTTATACAAATCCAATCTTCCCTCAAACTCACTCCACAAATCCAAAAACTCACATCCATTCCTTCTACATAACCTATGCTTCGAACTGTTTGCAATCATAGCGAGGTAAAATACTGACGATTTTCACTTTCTCACTCTTCAGTCTCGCCTCTTCCAACAACCCTTTCGTGTTCTCTCTCTAACTGAAATTATCGCCAGTTAAATCGTTCGTACCTACTACAACTACGATTTCGTTTTCTTTTCTTTTCTATTTTTGAATTACTTGCGTTATATTTTTAATTTTCGCTCCAGGAAAACTCGATATTATAACTCGCTCATCTATAGCATGTTTTATTATAGAGTCACCATACCAAAAAACGTCTTTCTTTTTGCTAACAACGTCACTGATTTCCGTTATTTCCTGACTATTTCTTACTTTTCCTGTTAATTTTCTTTTTCTCATTTAAACGTCTCTTAACTTTTTGCAATTTTCCCGCGTCATCTCTCTGATGATCTGCTTCAATTTCGCTATTTATGCGGTTAATTCATTTTCGTTAACCTCCCCCATGTGTACAATAATCTCGTTGGCTGGGTTAACCTTCTTGTCTCGCCTTCGGTACTTTTTTAGCATTACCTTTCTTGTCCTTTTTTGGCGCCATTTTAAATGTATAATAAATATTGAAATATCTTAATAAAATATATGATAAAATACTAAATAAACTATTAAACACTAAAATCTACACTAGTATATTACAAAAGACTAATTTTCTAAGTGCAAACACAATAAAAACATACAAAAATCACCAACTTTACAGGAGCCATTTTACTGTATGATTTTTCCATCTCAAATGGATTTTTCAAAATCCATGGAGGATTTTTTTAAATTTTTTTTCTCTAGGTAACAGCAATAGCCGAGCCTCAGTTAAATTTCCATGGCTACAACATTGCCATCCATTACACTTTGGAGTCTCCTTGTGTAATGAATGAGTCTCCTTGTGTAATGTCCTTGACTCTATATCCCTTCATCTGGTTTTATCTTGTGTATGAGGAGAATATTGTGGTCAATTTTCCCTCTCATTGTGAGCATTGTAAGCGGTATTAGCTTTCTCTTGTGATGGAGGATTTTGGTTTTTTATGTTTGAAACGATCTGAGGGTTTGTCCCTGGTGTATATTAATATTATATAATTCTGCTATATAATTATAATATAAAGTATTTTAAGGTGTATGTAGTTTTATCAGTAGTAATAAAACTTTTCTGATTGCTTATTTTCTTTAATTGTTTTTATTTTACTTTATAATTTACATTATTATTTCTAAGAAAAATAAATTACATTTGTAAATTTATAGATTATTTATATAATCTATGAATAAATTTATAAATTGTTTTTAAATTATAAATCTAAATGAACACTGCATTGTTGCAAACATACACAATTTATTAAATATTTATTCTGGCTAATCAAATATAAAGTAAAACGACAGCGAGAAGACTAGCTGAAAATTGTGCTTATGCAAATATTGCTATCGTTAATGGTCTACTTTAAGATTAGTGTTTATAACAGGGGTTGGCAAACTACGTCCCGCGGCCCCGATCTGGTCCTTCGCCTATAACTGCACACTCCGCGAGCTAAGGATGATTTTAAATGCATTTCATGAGAAAATAATGAAATGAACACACCAATTCTTTTGCATGTTCATATATCCACTTTTTTTCAGCTAATTATACAGTTGACAGTGACCATATGATGCAATCTCTTCGCTGCGAGCTGCCACCTTTTCCGCTCGCACTCAGTTTTTAATTAAAACGGTTCTTTGTTGCGTACTGGACGAAAATGTTTATATTCAAATTCTTAGCTCATAAGAGACATTTTGTAAGCTGAAATACTAAAATTTCATTAGAGATTACCCTAATCTGATGAAAATTTGCAATCAGATGATTGAGTACACTAACTTTGAAATCAATAACGCGTAATTATATCTTATTTAAGATTATTTTCTCTTCGCTAAATTTACAAAAATCTGTTTATGCAATATATGGAGCAGTAAATAAATAAATATATATATATATATATATATATAAAAGAGAAAACGATAAATAATAATATATATATATTTTATTATTTATCGTTTTCTATATATATTTATATATATATATAAATACATGATATACTCGATTTTACCAATTAGCCTTCGAATCGTAACATATTTACTATTC
This sequence comes from Typopeltis vanoorti, assembly GCF_054136105.1. NCBI lineage: Eukaryota > Metazoa > Arthropoda > Arachnida > Uropygi > Thelyphonidae > Typopeltis > Typopeltis vanoorti. The sequence continues at coordinate 34,236,530 of NC_143566.1, read as the reverse complement.
GACCGTTCTCAAAATAAGGTTGATGACTCGTCTATAGTGAACTAAGACTGCAAACAGATTTCAACTGATCAGTGAAATGCAGATAAGTGTCGCTGAACAACAATATGCTCTCACAAGCGCCCGGCTTGAAAATGAACAGTTTCCAAAACACAAGTGGTTTGGTTGATAATCACAAACCAGAAGGAATTCGCATTATATAGATGCAGATGCTTCTCAACAACTTATCTTGAGAACATTTATGCAATATTTAGTAAACATGCAAATATATCATTTGACATTCAGCACTTGTAGTAAAATTAGTTGCAACGGATTTCCTTTGGCTATTTGTAGTGAAATGGAAATTTCTAGTTGACATTCTGAGAGCTACATTTATCCTAATCACAAAGAAAGAGATAGAGAGAGAGAATGATTTCACACTCCTCTCGAATACTCAATCCGTTTGGAAATTCTCAACAAATTAGTTTCTCTACAGCTTTCCGCTGTCACTCTCATGTTGAACTGTCATGCTCGTACCAACAATGCTAATGTTTTAAGTATGAAAAGAGACTCAACTTGCACGTGAGGACAAAATATACCCATTTTTATATTCATAGTATCATTCTTTCCTGAAAATAGCATTTATTATGAGCTATTATCATTAACAAATAGATATCTTTTTTTAGTTCTAGAAATTACATATTAATTTTCATAAGTCATTTGTTGAAAGTGTTTCGCTGATAACATTGTTGCCAGCTTTCTTCAGTTGCGATACTTAACAGCCATGTAATTATTTGGTTTGATCATTGTTGGGAGTTTTAATCAGTTACGATGGTTATACGATATAGAAATCTCTTAGTATTGTTGTATTGCTAGCAGTTTTGAGGTGTTTATTTGAAGAATTTTTTTTAATCAAATGTAATTGCGAATAATCAATAACAGTTTTAAATGGCCACTTTTATTCGATATGAAATTTCAGATTAAGAAATACATTAATGTTTTCCTCAGTAGAAATTATAAAATTAAACTGTTGAGTAACTGCATTATTCGTCCATTGCGGGAACCTTGCCTTTTGTTCTTTCTGAAAAAAATAAATAAAATAAAACCCTCATTCTCTTAATCTCAGAAGCAGTCATGGACGTTTTTAACCAGATTACTTACTATACTAGAGTGGATTTTCCACTCTAGTAAGTAATAGGTAAAGGTAAAGATTCTGTAATGGGAGATGTGAGATATGAGGATGATATGAGGATATGAGATGTGGGAATATGAGAGATGGCATACAATTCTTCTGTGTATTGGATAGGATGTGTGGATGTATTCTTTTATATTTCTTCAGTAGATTTGAGATGTAGTTGGTCAGCAGCACAGGAAATTTTGATTTTTAGCTCCACAGCTCAACTCATTGCACAGAATCATATATACAGGTTACGATTAGGGATACAAGATGATGTCAGTTGTCTGCCGTGATCATCACCAGTTAGCATAGAAACCGTCAAATGAAATGGACTCAACTATCGATAAGGATGAAGAGAAAGTGACTACCGTATTTATTGTTTTTTAATTAAAATTCATTTACTAAAATTCATTTGTTCTAATTTTTATCATTGAACGATAATTAACCAAATTTCGATGTGAACCTACCTTCGTATTTGAGTTAGGTTAGATGAATCCTTAAGTCTTCAGGAGAAAATGTCCGGAACTCATCTGGAACTCGTCAAACTATTGAGAACGTTTTACGTTAAGCTGGGTTAGGTCTCATATGGAGATAGAGAATTTTTTCTCCTTAACTAGGAGTTTCTATCCCTTGAAACAAGAGGAATCATCCAGCGGAATGCACACCATCCACGCCCATTAATATATATTTAAGCATTTAAGCATAAGACTAACCATCTTAATAGAAAATCATGGTTACCAAACCCAATGCGAAGGAGACTTAAGTTGGTTTTGGTCCTAATGGTGTATACGTACCACTCAATATTTTCTTCATTTTAACATATACGGGTTTCAGTTTTTTTTTTCTTGATCCATTTGACCAGGATAGACCATTTAAAATGGCTTTAATTTAGGCATAAAGAATACTTACCTGCCCACCCGCATCGAGGTAAAGATTAATATTGACTATAAATCAAGTGGAAGAGTCTAAAATATATACGAAGTTCAGTTTGTGTGGTATGTAATAAGAGGTAGGTTTCTGTATTCTGATATTACGTCCCCACGTAATAGCAGAATACAGAAACTTTGGTCAGCCAACATGTGTTCTTTCTGTTCATAGATGTTTTATTATAGATCCAATAACACAAACCTAAAGAGAATTATGGTCTCACGCATGAATCGGAACATAATCCAAACGTTGCATAATATTCAGCATGGTTCAAACTAAATGCATGGAAATTGAGAATCAAATAGCACTCATTCCCGTGATTAGTGTCGACAGGAGAACCCAGTTCAAGGAATGGGATATTCCCAGATTCAACAGATTCAATTGAACATTTACCTGTGGTGTGTTGGTAAAAATGTGAAGTATTTTTCTTGACACTTTGAAATATTTCTTACAAAAAAAAGATATAAAAAGAAAGACATCGATGTAAAATTACAGGTGTAAAAATCTGCTTTATTTACAAAATCAGTATTAGATACTTCACATGTCGAACATTACACATGTTTATCTCCCCCACTTCTCCAAATGGAAAACGTTAACATCCTAATAACGTTGAGGTCACTGTGTTCGTCCGTGCATTTTCTCCTTCAAATTGCTTGACTCAGAAACAAGGAACTCTAAATATTACATTAGCTTTTGTAAAAGAAACTAAAGGGGAAAATCATCTTTTTTTATCAAGCACTGACAGGGTTTCGTAAATAAAGTGATTCTTCCTTATTTTTGATGTCGCGAATTTTGCCATGATAAAATAAAACGCTGCTCTTAAATGTCAGAAGTAGGAAAATGTCGACAACAAGAAGAGAGATGGTTGAGAGGCAGGTGCTTTATATGGAACCTTGGTGTTTTGTATAAGCGAGAACCGCATGTGCACGGTATTTTGAAGAAATATAATATTAATTTGGCATATTTTATTTTGTTTTATTTCGCCCTTGACAAAATCTTTGATAAAAGATGAGTTACAGAAAATTTAATTTTTTTTCTAATTTTTTGGAATAGTTTATATTGTATACATATTTACTAAATGAGTTTGCTAAGACAGTTTTTAACAAACTGTCTATAAATCTCTCATTCATTCTTATGCTATTTAAATATATACTTTCTGCTGCTGTGGAATAACCAGTGTATTTATAAGACAACCAGCGTTTAATGACAATTTCTAAATGGTCTGAGTTTAACTTAGTTTTAAACTGTAAATAACATTTGCATATATAATAGTTTGCCAAATTAGATATTTTAAACTGTTGAATGAAATGCGTTTAAAAGTAGCTAATAAAAAGGGAGCTGAAACACTTAAGGATTTTGTTCCCTGAAAATTATGAAGTACCCAACAATTCATAAACAAGCTTTGCTCCTCTGAAAAGGTATAGCTGCTGATTTTTTACACTGATAAATTTTACTTAGAATTTCAATTAAGTGATTAAATTTAATACATAAATATATCTAAAGCAAAAAAAAAACTGTCAGTTCGAGGGAATTTTTTTTATAATTAGAAATGTCGGAATCCCCATCCTTAGAGGGTTGAGTTAACTTCCAATCAGTTACGTTAGCAAAAAATAGAAAAACTTCTCAATCCCCTAAAAAGCATTCATCTTCTTCCAGTTTCTTAAATTCCCAGCGAAGAGGAAAATGGAAAGGAGATGCAATGGTCACAAAAACGAAGGGATTGAATAATTACTAAAATTGTCCCAGGGAGTTGCACAAACCCAAAGCACAATAACTTCTGGTTAACAACAAGAAGGAAAGTAATAAAGTCTTAAGATACTATCTTAAAGGAAATAATGTCGATGTTCCTAATAATTTGAGGTAAGAAGTAGGTCAATGTCACTACATTTTGAATTAAATAATATAATTAAAATCACTCGTTATGTTTGTTGCTGTTTTATTTTATTTTTTCTTTTTAGGTGTATAATATTTTCTTTAACCTGTGGCGTGAAAGCACGAGACTTCTTTGAGAAGTGAGCAAGTGTGTCATGAAAGTGTGCGATTTTTCTCATAAGGAAATGCGTGACGTTAGTGAGTTAATGAATAGTAAGCGAAACTCTTTGTTCCCCCCCCCCAACTCCACCTCAATTAATTATTAAACTTTCATGCTCGAGTCACAACTACAGGTACAATCTTGATAAATGTCCCGAATAAATGCGACAATGAATAACTTTGGATTTTTATTCTGAAAGTGAAAATTTGGAAAATGTTATTTCTTCCCCTTTCTTTCAGTTTTCGCAGAAGGACTGATCTCAGTAACGTTACAAAAGTTCCACAAACCACTAGCAAACTTTTAAAATTTTAAACCATTACAATTAAGAAGTTGGCTGCGAATTATCATAAGCTATTTAACTGTCTAAAAGGTCAATCTGTCTGATCACCAAGCTGAACTTGAGCTTTTCACAACCAGAGTAAATAATTTCAGCGAACCAAGCACGGAGAAGCTGCAAGCAAACTGCTAGAATAATTCTTATGTAATACCGTTAATTGATGGCAGCTTTAAAATTGCGTTGCCGATTGCAGCTAAATAAATACAAGCTTCCACAGTTTGGTTCATTGCGGTCATCATTTGCCATTTAGCTATTTGCTAAATATTCTGAATAGATTAAGTATTACTATTTAAAACATACTAAAATGTTTTCAGTATTTTCAATCACAAAAATAATAATGGTAATTTATAAATAAATGGATATACATGAGACATCATTTAATTTTATTACTTTTTTTTTTATAAAATGTTCCTAGTACGCTGGTAGCATTGTTTATCAGCTCGATAGGCTATTTTTCCAGCACGTAGTCAGTGTTAGGTAATAAGCGAATGTACTATTAATTACAGGTCGACCGCCATCCCAGTGTGCATAGTTAACGTTATAGAAAACTGCATAAGGAGCTTTTTTTAATAAGTTTATTAAAAGTTTTTTTTTTTTTTTTACGTTAAGGGAAAAATACATTTTTTTTTTCAATTCAGAGTAAGAGAAATTTTTCTTTAAAGTTAGCATGTTTATATTTTTTATACATAAGTGACTGCCTAATCTTCTAAATATTAGACCACGATTAGACAAGAATGGCCTGCTTTAGCTCTAGTAGACATTTAATAATGATGTTTGCAACCTGGAGATGGACCGAGTCTTCTCTTTGGTTGGCTTTGACCTGTAATTGAGTGGAGCTACAGCTGAGTTTCCTATCGACTGATTCCCGTCATGAGTGACGATCTTAGCAGTGATCCTTCAGAATCACTCAGTGAGAATGGGAGTGACCTTCAGAATTTTCGTTCAGAATTTTTGGAGAAAGGCATCCCGAACATTTAACTCTACCTCAATAAATTTCGAAACCCGTTTGATTAGTGACCTTTACAGTAGTTTCTGTATTATGGATGCCGAGGCAATTGACGTGAAATCAACTGTTTCTGTATTCAACGAATAATAGTGCAAGGATTTTGTCGCTTATCCGTGAGAATAGGATAAAACAACAATATAATAAAATGTAATTTGTCAAGTATAATTCACATCTTACTAAATAAGTCTTGTACGCCGTAAAAAGATCCTTTTCAGACCTGTTTGCTTTCCTTAACAAGCATACTCAACATTTTATGAATTCATAATTATGTTCAAGTAGAAATATTAATCGAGAAAAATTGGCCTGTTCTTCCTGTGTATTTTTTTATTGTACAAGGAACAATTAGCGACAATGAACTCGACTGACGTGTTTGTCATTGTTTGCACAGCGTCATGCCTCTGACTTAACGTATTGTTAGGATTTCGGGCTTTGCTGGTGTTTATCAGGTGTTTGTATTGTTCCTCGTCCTAATTAATAGAGGTCTGTCGTACAATCCGCAGATATTGTGTCTTTAATGGAGAGGATGCTATCGTAACAAACACTTAATGAGAATAGTAACACGAAACCCTCCTGGGATTACAGAAGAATTCTCGCTTCTAAGAGCATGCTTTGTTTGGTGTACTGCAATTGTTGTCACTTCTCTCCAAAGATGCTTCCAAATAAATCATGTTTTATTCCTAACCCTCCTAATGCGATGATGCGTCGGGATAATTAATGCAGTGACACAGTTTCTATGATGAGCTACACAATCTATATTTATATTCGCTTAGTTCCTTATAGCATGTTGACTGCAATCAGTGAAACTTCCTATTTTTTCCAATAACTGAATTTCTGCGTATTTTTTTTTTTTTTAAAAATTAGTTGTCAGTTTTTTAGGAGGAAAGATCTGATTAGAGAAAGCAGACGTTGCACATTTCTTTGCAGCAATTAATTCTATTGAGTGTTTTTTTAATTAGGCAGTACTACGAAAAAAACTTTTTTTGAAAATAAAATATAGTGTGTTGACTTCCACTTTCGGATGAAGAAGGATTTCAAATTTTAATGTTATATTCTCGTATTCTCTTGGAGTAGTAGGATGTTGACAAAGCATCGCATAGACAAGAGAAAGCCACATCTTTGCAGAAAAGTTTGAAAAATGGCCAAAATGCACATGGTAAAGCCACGATTCCTTAGATAACCTCTTCGGCTTAATGAGAGTTAACTGTTGACAACTCACCAACAATCAATTTCACGAACAGGGAGAACGATGTATTTGCGCATGCACCACAATAATCGTTAATGATTTGCAACTAATAATTTAAGTACGAGAAATTTAAGTGAGGCAGTATGAGAAAAGTAGGCAGTTCCACTATTGCCTGTTTTCATATTTGACTATGTTACTTTGCTAAATTATAAAGCAATATCCTAGTTAGGCCTAATTTAATTTAAAAATAAAATAAACTATTCCACTACTAGGATTTCAGTACTAACTATCCGTAGGGCTTTTATGGGTGATAAAGAAGTATCCCCTTTTCTCTCCTTTAACCTTCATACTTAATCTCAGATGCGACGTTTTGTCATATTGGTTGAGGACTGATAATATCAATTTTTATTATTGTTTTCAGTGAGATAATCTTAAAAAAATATATCTGTGTGTTCACTTCAAATAAGGAACACAGTTTTTATATTTTAACTATTAAGTAATTTCCATTTACACAGCACCCAGTTTACATATAAAACACTACCTTGTCTTTCTAGTTCATCTCAATTTTAGACAACCAGATATCAGTTTTTACTTCTGTTTAGTAGCAGATATATCAATGTAAAGTCTATCCATTATCATAGGCAAAAGCTGCTGAATATTATCAAAACATTCATCCAATATTCTGATGTTCTTTATTCTACGATTAGTTTCATCAAATCTACATGAAACGATAATGATGATGATTATCGAGTATGTTTTGCAATGACCCAAATCAAATGTATTATAATTAGAATGATTATACCATTGGAAATGTGAAAATGTTTCATATGTTGCAGATGTCTAAAGAAGTTGCCGCGAACTATTAAAGAATGCAAATATTACGTACACATTTCAGCTTCATGACTATTGGCTGACAGTCAGTAATTTAAAACATGATGATTTTTCACGTTATTGATGAATCTTTACGATAATTTAACTCTCCCGTAACATGGAAATTAACAGCAATCCGTCTTGAAAAAGGAATAGCTGTTTAAAGTCTAAGTTAATCCACACTACGATATTCGAATACTTTTATATTTATTTTATCCGGTATAGAAAGGCTTATCAATGTATTTTGATGACCTTTCTAAATGTGCTAGTAATGAATTCTGAACATGTTTGCGATGTTAAACAGCCAGGCATACAGGTTGATCCGTATCACATTCACGGTAAAATAAATTTCAACAATACATTATATTCACAAATTTCCTTTCATATTTTATTAAAATTCATTATTAGTGTGTGTGTGTAACTGTGTACGAAAAATATACTTGTATATTTTTTTTAATTTATAAAATCGTACAATTTTAACTATTAAATGAGATCGTTGTTAATTATGAATACAAAATAACAAATACCCAGAGTTAGGTATTTTTTGAATGCAATTACTATTATTTTTCAATGCGGAAAATATGCAACACAACTTTCAAATTTCATTTCAAATTGATTTCATTTTAATAAAAAAAAAAGCTCAGAAAACTAACCAAGTAGTCTATTATTTAAATTTAGGATATAAGTGTTAATTAAAATATATTCCTCTATTATCACCTGAGGCAACAGTTTTTGTTATACGGCATCTGCGAAACACTTAATATAAAGCAGAAAGACTGTCCCTGCTATTAACCTGATAGGCCACCTTGAATTTCAAAAATGATTAATCTCATTCTATTACTGAAAAAAAAAAAAAAAATTAGAAAGACAGTGCAACCATTTAATATACCCACTCTGAACATTTAATATTATATAAACTATTTATAATATTCTTAAAAACTAATATAAACTATTTAAGTATAAAGAGCTAATAAGCTTCATTTCGGCAATGAAAACATTACTTAAATTAAGGGGATATTAAATCCCGCATAGTTTTAAAACCGAATAAGAAACTCAAAGATTGGAATCAGAGAGTTTCTTGCCGAATATAGTAAACTATAAAGTATCGGCGCTCACTTAGCGTGAGCTAATGCAAGTGACCCATGTACGTAGTACAATACCGGACGACTCGTTGCAAAGGTGGGGAAAGTTCAGATCGCTATTCTTAGGTATTTTCCATAATGTAAAAACACATTTCCTAGGAAATGTATGCTGTTATTACATTATGGAGGGAGGTCACTACCCAGACCGGTTTCAGCCTTTTTTGAGGCTTCATCAGTGAGTAGCTAGACCTAATACCAAAGTGTATAGCGAAAAGAACTTATATACTCTGCGATACGAGTTTCCAAACAGGTGCAACCATTAAGTTACTTAAGTATAAAGAGCTAATAAGCTTCATTTCGGCAATGAAAGCATTACTTAAATTAAGGGGATGTAATAATAAGGGGCAAGAAACTCTCTGATTCCAATCTTTGAGTTTCTTAGTCGGTTTTAAAACTATGCGGGATTTAATATCCCCTTAATTTAAGTAATATAAACTATTTTAATGTTCTATTATTCGACGGCCGTAAGTAACTAGTATTTAATATTCATAAACTTGTAATTGACCGTGGCTAATATTAACGATGCTTCGATGATTTATTGGAGAAGCTTCAAACATTTAGATATTATAACTCTTGTACCGATATGGAAGAAGTTATTAAAATCTGGCAAACTAAATTTAGTTTTGAATTCAACTGTGGATAAAGATTTCGCTAATTTCATGTCAGTGCACGAACGTTTCGATGATCACTTCACCGCAATGATCGTTCAAATGTAGAAACCCCTAAAGATCTTAGGAGTTCTGTTGTGACAAAAAAAAAAAAAAAAAAGCCAAAAGATAAATCACGCATTAAGCAATGTTTGTTCTCAATCAAATTGCATTCTATTTCCTATTTGTTTCCGTTTCATTTTGTACATAGAGCCAGAGAGCCTCTGCCCTCCGAAAAATGTTCGTTAATTTTATTTACGAAATGGAAAATTGCATTAATATTAATTAGCCTGAGTGGTTTTGTTTCCTAAGGGAAAGTGAATCCATAGAAATTAGCAGTAAAAAGAGGCGCAATGAAAATTAGGCATGTAGACAACCGCGTTCTCAATAAAAAAATAAAGTAATAATAAAAACAAATAGAACAAGTAAAATTCTTCATGTATTTAGTTAAATTTTTCACGTAGTAAAGGCTTTCATTTCAGCATAAATTTAATCAACTGAATAACTTTATGTGGAATAACAATAAAACAAAATATCAATTTCGCACTTCTCGAAGACAGAGATTCAAAGACGATGTCAAAATGATTTTTAACCGGTCCATTAGAAAGCAATCCTTAAACAGTTGATAAAGACAAAGGAACCCTATATAGGAGACATCCTTGAAAAATTAGGGAGCGAGAACAAATGGCATCAATGGCAGAATCATATTCAGATAGATATTGAAGAACAACTTGATATTGTTGGCGTTCAAGATTGTTTGAACAGAGCTAATCTCAGGTGTTATGGTAACGGGAGAGGTGAGCATAAAAAACAAGTTTTCTATATTAAGTTAGCAGTTAAAAGACCCAAAAGACACAAAGATCTACGTGGGTCGGTACTATTAGTCTAAGTCAGTGGTCGGCAACCTTTTTCATATGAAGGGTGCAATACTGCGAGCGCCATGACGCTCGCGGGCACTGCGTTGCCGACTCCTCCTGATTTAAATAATTAAACTAAAAATTACAATTGGCATGAATGGTTTTGAAATGTCTTTCTATATTACATTTTTTTAGAAATAGCCACATTATTATTACATAATAAACAAATACATTTGCTATTATGATTGATAAATCAAGGCGCTCGCATCTGATCTGACAGATACATACTAATTGTTAACATGAATATTCTTTTTGTATTCATTATTTATTTTTATTTTTTATGGTATTTTATATTCGTTCATATGTGACAAAAATATGTTGTAAAAGCAAGGTATATAAAATAATGTTACAATTTGAAATCTCATTTTTCTTAAAAACAACTAATCATAGATTTTCTCAGCCTGAAATCAAAGAAAAAATTCCTGTGTCATGAGCCCTCCACTAAAAATTCACTGGCGCTCGCAGGCACTGCGTTGCCGACCTCTGGTCTAAGGTATTACCAAAGTATAACATCTGACAAATAATGGAATAATTTGTATGAAAATTGCTCCACCTTTACTACGAATTGCCCATAAGCCACAATTTATGCTTGCATCCGCAGAAGCTTTGGAGCTCGCAGCAGTATTATATTTGCAGTGTTTTTTCTTTATGTTTTCTTGCATTTTAGCACATACTAGTAATGAATGCATCTCTCAGATATACTGCGATCTATGCTGCAAAATTACTGCTGCGAGCTCCAAAGCCGTTTACAATAATTTCTCTGAGGGCTCACTAAAAATTCACTGCCGGCGTCATGGCACCCGCAGGCACTGCGTTGCCGACCTCTGGTCTAAGGTATTACCAAAGTATAACATCTGACAAATAATGGAATAATTTGTATGAAAATTGGTAATAGGAAGTGAGTATTACAGGAATAAGTTTACATTACTACTGTCAAGCATAGCAGTATGAATCAAGAATTTGGAATAATACATCGATTAACGAAAATTGACAATCAAGAATGCAATATAAGAATGCAACATAAATATAAAACCATATACAAAAGTGAGAGTGTACAATTTAAAGAAAGATTATTGAAATTCTTGAGATTATTGAAAGTGAGAGTGTACAGTTTAAAGAAATATTATTGAAATTCTTGAATATTATATGGAAGTAGAGAAAACGTTATCAAATGAATGACAAGCGCTCCTAGTGATGAAGAAAAGGCCTGCTAAATTAACCCAGTTTATTCCTAAACCATAACAGTATTTTGTCTCAAATTTAGGTATATTGTAATTTTGTCTCATAATCATATGTGGATTTCCTTTTTGTTGTGCGAGAAAATGCTTTCCGATGAAGGTTAGAATATTAAACTGCTACACTCTACATAATGAAACATTCATTTTGTACAAAATGTTCAGCACTTAACTTTGAACGAGTTTAGCCATATTGAATAGAATTTCTCCCCTTCAGGATAGTCTTCATATGTAATAACGAAAACCGTCGATTGGATCAGTGCTTGATAGAATTCAAAAGAAACTTTTGACGAAGTTCGTCAGAGAAAATTTTAGAGCACTTTCTCTGAATTACCTAACTGTGTCTGCTTTCTGTATTCAGTTTGCGTAGAAATTTATGGAAATTAGACTGAACGAGAAAATGAGAAACGTTTTGCTAGAGTTAGTCGGATATGTTCGCAAAGAGCTAATATCAAATGATACGTTATTGGATACATGCAAAAAAAAGGAAAGCTCCGGCAATGTTTTCTGAAACATATCTCGAGTACATTCCATGTTGTAATTTTTTTAGTTAATTAAATATGAGCACGACTCACAGATAAATTTCGAAAGAAATCTCGACTCACAGATAAATTTCGAAAGTAGATTGAGAGAAAGATGTAAAAAAATAATAAAAACATCTTTCTCTCAATCTACTTTAATAAACAAATACAGTAAAAGAATAAATTTAACTGAATACTAAATAGCTGTTATCAAACTATATTAATCTCCAAATACACTAAAGATAAATGCCACTCATTTGAAATTTTGAAAATTATCAAATTATAGTACAAATTTTCGGGTGATGCATAATATCATGATACCATGGAAAATAATAGCTAGTATTTTTTTATTGATTACGTTACGTATTCTTGAAAGAAATTAGATAATTACTAACGCCAAATATGTCATCATCATCATCAAATTCCTGACATGTATCCTCAAGGGGTGTACAGGATATGAAAGTACTACATGAAAAACTTACATTATTACTAACTTCCTGTCTATAATTTTCCTCCAAATCAGTCTGTTATTTGTCAAGACTCCAACATTATCAGATATTATATTTCTATCGTCTAAGGCACTTTGTACCGTATCAATCCACCTATATCTTGGTCTTACTCTGGGTCGTTTTCCTGCCAACCTGGCAGTGAGCACTTGTTTTGCTAATCTTTCCTCGCCCATTCTGTTTAAGTGACCATACCACTATGTGACCATACCACCTGAGATTAGCTCTGCTAATCTTAGGTGGTATTAATTCCTGGATGCTGAAAATGTCAAGTTCTTTTCTAACATACTAATTTTTAATATGATATTGCCATTGATGCCATCTGTTCACGCCTCTAATCTTTCTCAGGACTCTCATATCTGCGGTCTCTAGTCTTTGGTCAAGTGTTTTACTTCTGACCCAACTCTCAGATCCATAAGTTAAAACTGGTTTGAACACTGTCTTGTATACAGCTAATTTAGTGTTCAAACTAATTTCTCTCTTATTCCATTTGAATTTATTCAATTGACTTCCTACCATACCAGCTTTGTTGATTCTGTTGTATATTTCCATATTTAATTTACTAACTTCAGTGAAAATCGTGCCTAAGTAAGCTGAAATGTTTTACTTGTTCCACAGACTCCCCATTCACAACACAGTTAACAATTTCAACAATTCTACCTATTTTCTATAAAAGCCAAAAGTCTATTTTTCTGGAAAGCTTAATAATAATGAAGGGGATACAAATCCTTTAATGTTTATCTGCCAGTAAGCGAAACTCTAAGAACTAGGACTAAGATCTATGAGTTTCATACCGAAAAACTATCGGCAAATCCAAGTGTAAGTAACCACTTGGTAGTACAACACCAACTCGTATCAAAGGCGGAGCAAGCTCCCTCACTATCCTTGATATTTTCTCATAATGTAAAAACACAACCCCTAGGGGATATAATACTAATTACATTATTATGAGGAGAGGTCACTACCCAGACCGGTTTCAACCTTTTTTGAGGTCTCATCAGTGAGTAGATAGACCTGGAAGATAACAAGGTTTAAGTGAAAATAACTTACATACCTTTACTATACGAATGCCATAAAGGTGTGCCTGTGTATTATAACATAGAATATAGAATAAAAGCCAAAAGGCAATTTTTTTGGCAACCTTAATAATATTGAAGAGGATACAAATCGTTCGATGTTTATTTGCCAGTAAGCGAAACTGTAAGAACTAGGACTAAGATCTATGAGTTTCATACCGAAAAACTATCAACAAATCCAAGTGTAAGTAACCACTTGGTAGTACAACACCAAGGCAACTCGTATCAATGGTGGAGCAAGCTCCCTCACTATCCTCGATATTTTCTCATAATGTAAAATCACAGCCCCTAGGGGATGTAATACTGTAATTACATTATTATGAGGAGAGGTAACTACTCAGACCGGTTTCAACCTTTTTTTAGGTCTCATCAGTGAGTAGGTAGAACTCGAAGATAACAAGGTAAGATGCAGGACGCAGGACATATATGGCGCAGAGGGTGAAGCTTGACGCTTTTCATATTCCCTGTTGTCTGTTTCGGGAGCAGTGATGGGAGAGATTTGTGAGCTATTTTAGCTCGCGCTGAGTGGGCAGAAGTGGTTATTCGTCGGTGGGTGTTAGGATGGCTTTCGGTCTTTTATGTTTCCAGTGGTCATTACCATCATAGTTTCTAGCTTGCTGTATTAGTTGGTTTGGATGCGTAGATATCTTCATAAAGAATTTCTCTGCTAGGGAGCGTAGTAGTGGAGAGATGTAGGGGATATTTATGTCCCGGTGGATCTGGGCGTTCCTGATGAACCACGAGGCGTCCAGAATCATTCGCAGCATTTGTTCTGTAGTCTTTGTAGCTTGAGGATGTTTGTCTTTGAGGTATGGGAAGATAACAAGGTTTAAGTGAAAATAACTTATATACCTTCACTATACTAATGTCATAAAGGTGTGCCAGTGTATTATAATATAGAATATAGAATAAAAGCCAAAAGGCTATTTTTCTGGCAACCTTAGTAATAATGAAGGGGATACAAAACCTCTGATGTTTATCGGCCAGTAAGCGAAACTCTAAGAACTAGGACTAAGATCTATGAGTTTCATACCGAAAAACTATCGGCAAATCCAAGTGTAAGTAACCACTTGGTAGTACAACACCAAGGCAACTCGTATCAAAGGTAGAGCAAGCTCCCTCACTATCCTTGATATTTTCTCATAATGTAAAACACAGCCCCTAGGGGATGTAATACTGCAATTACATTATTATGAGGAAAGGTCACTACCCAGACCGGTTTCAACCTTTTGTGAGGTCTCATCAGTGAGTATCAGTAGGTAGACCTGGAAGATATGGAAGATATAACATAACATAAGAAGGTCCTTATATAAGGACTGGATTAAAGGGACGAAGCAAGAATGCTTTTTATCTTCCCCGTTATCTGTAGAGGACAGTGTAGGGAGAAGGTGTTATTGAGCAATTAAAGCCTGATCATGGCAGGAGGATAACAGCAATGGCCGAGCCTCAGTTAGAACTTCATTCGCTACAGCATTGCCATCCATTACCCTCCAAGGGTATTGGATTGAATGGATCAATCACCGCATCTCACGGTCGATTGATTATTCATTAATAATTACATAACAAGGTTTAAGTGAAAACATAACAAGGTTCTTAAAGTTCTTAAAAGAACTGGGCGATGGACTGAGTCCTTGACTCTTTATCCCGTCATCTGAATGAAGTAAATCTGTATGGATAGAGTGTTATTGAGCCTAAAAGCTCTAGTCATTGCTGGGTAACGGCAATAGCCGAGCCTCAGTTAAAACTTCATTGGCTATAACATTGCCATTTGTCACCCTGGAAGCCCTAAAAAGGACTTTTCCGGGAATCAGGTGTTCATTTGAAGTGAAAATAACTTACATACCTTCACTATACGAATGCCATAAAGGTGTGCCTGTGTATTATAACATAGAATAAAAGCCAAAAGGCTATTTTTCTGGCAATCTTAATAATAATGAAGGGGATACAAATCCTTTGATGTTTATCTGCCAGTAAGCGAAACTCTAAGAACTAAGACTAAGATCTATGAGTTTCATACTGAAAAACTATCGGTATTACATCCCCTAAGGACTGTGTTTTTACATTATGAGAAAATATCAAGGATAGTGAGGAAGCTTGCTCCACCTTTGATACGAGTTGCCTTGATGTTGTACGTATCCAAGTGTAAGTAACCAAATGGTTACTTACACTTGGATTTGTCGATAGTTTTTCGGTATGAAACTCATAGATATTAGTCCTAGTTCTTAGATTTTCACTTACTGGCAGATAATCATCAAAGGATTTGTATTCCCTTCATTATTATTAAGGTTGCCAGAAAAATAGCCTTTTGGCTTTTATTTTATGTTATAATACACAGGAAAACCTTTATGGCATTTGTATAGTAAAGGTATGTAAGTTATTTTCACTGAAAGCTTGTTTTCTTCCAGGTCTATCTGCTCACTGATGAGACCTCAAAAAAGGTTGAAACTGTTGTGGGTAGTGACCTCTCTTCTTAGTGTAATTACAGTATAATTTCAGTATTACATCCCCTAGGGGCTGTGTTTTTACATTATGAGAAAATATCAAGGATAGTGAGGGAGTTTCCCACCTTTGATACGAGTTGCCTTGGTGTTGTACTATCAAGTGGTTACTTACACTTGGATTTGCCGATAGTTTTTCGGTATGAAACTCATAGATCTTAGTCCTAGTTCTTAGAGTTTCGCTTACTGTCAGATAAACATCAAAGGATTTGTATCCCCTTCATTACTAAGTATTTTCATTGTCTTTGTCTTTTTAATGCTGACCTTCATACCATATCTATTATAGCCGTGATTCAATTTAGTCAGGGAATTCTTCAGACTTGTAGCGGAATTATTTAGAAGTATCACATCGTCAGCATAAAGCACAGAGCTGACATTAACATCTCCAATTCTGATATTATGTTTAATACCACATTTCTTCATAATGTGATCCATATAGTTAATGCATAACAGAGGGGATTATGTAAATCCTTGTCTCACAGCAGATTTAACATTAAATCATCTTCCTGTACTTCCTTCAATTCTATCTGCTGACTTACAACTCAAATAAAGACTAAGTATTGCTTGATATAATGCCCCACCAACACCATATAACTGTTGCGTATTGAATAGCTTCTCTCTTGTCACCTTGTCACATGCCTTTTCCAGATCGACAAAACTTAAATACAGATCTATGTTATATTCCCATGCTTTCTCAATTATTTCTCATAAAGTGAAGATCTGATCCTGACGGCCTCTATTTGGCCTGAATCCAGCTTGATCTTCACCAAGCTTTTCTTCCACAATTCTTCTCAACCGTTTCTCAAGTATGCTTGCATAGATCTTGCCAGGAACACTTAGTATGGAAATACCTCTGTAATTCTCATATTCAGTTTTATTTCCCTTTTTATATATGCGGACTATGAGAGCTCTTCTCCAATCATCGGGAATTCGTCCCTTTCTCCAGGCTTTCTGAACTATGCAGTGCAGCCACTGTAAGACTTTTATACCACCATACTTCAGCATTTCTGGTCGAATATCATCTACTCCTGCTGCTTTTCCACATTTCAAGCCTTTGATTGCTTTTTATACTTCAAGTATGGATATGTATTCCTGACTGTATGCCTGTTGAGTGTTTTTTACCACTGTGCTATCATTGCTTGTTTCATTTAGCAATTTTTCGAAGTATACTCCATACGTCAAGGATCTTTTTCTCCAGTTTTCATGTCACCTTTATAATCTCTAACTCCTTTTACAGCACTCTTTCTTCCATTTATAAGCTTCTTCAACGACATCCTGAATATTTTACCACCTTCTTGATATTTATTTTCTATGTTCTTGCCAAAGTCCTCCCATGACTTTTGTTTAGCTAGTTTTACACAATGTTTCGCTTTCTTACATTTGTCTCTGTATTCTCTAAGAGCAAAAGCTGAATTATTTGCTAGGAACTTTTGATATGCTTTCTTATTTTCCTTCACTGCCTCTTTAACTTCCTGTGTCCACCATGGAGTCTTGATTTTTCTATCCTTGCAGACAGCCTCACCACATGCCTCCCGTCTGAATCAATCAGGGTTTTCTTCAAAGCTTGCCACTGAATCTCCAAGGTTTGGTTCCTGTTCTCAAATTCTTTCATTTTTTTTCAATAATCTTTGTGTATTTTAGTTTACACTTCACATCTGAGAGCTGCTCAACTTTTGTTCGCTTTAAAACTTTCTTACATGTTATTCTTTTCAATATGAAATTCAATTTTATCCTGCTCAAGACTAAATAGTGATCGCTTCCAATTTCAAATACTCTGTACAATCTGATGTCCTGCACCAGGGAGAAATCATCACTATCAACAATAACATAGTCAATGAGACTTTTCGTATTCCTTGCCTCTTCTCTCCATGTGAATTTGTGCACATTTTTATTATTAGCTTTGCTCTTTTCTCCAAATCTTCCCAAAATATTTTTGTATGTCTGACAATCATTTCCTTCTCTGCTATTTAGATCCCCAACAAGGATCAACTTTTCCTTTTTCATTGTGTCAGTTGCTTTTTCTAAAGCATCAAAAAATTCCTCCAGGTCTACCTTAGTAGAACCTTCTGTGGGACCATAGGCACAAATAAGTCTCATTGTCCAATTCCACATTCTGATATTTGCCCACGTCGGTCTACTTGAGACTGCCTGCCATTCAAGAAGATTAGTCTCGTATTTTGGGTTGAATACTATGGCTACTCCTTCTTTTCCTTGATTGTCATTTCCTGAATATAACATTTTGTATTTATTGCTCAGAAAGATCTCACCAGTTTTTGTCTTTTTTGTTTCAGTCACTCCTATTATGTCGATCTGGTACTTATCTAATTCCTCAGATAGCTCCATTCTTTGCCATTCAGGCTTCTTATGTTGATAGTACCGATCTTTATCTCTGGTGATGTTGAGTTGGGGTGTGCTTTCAGATTTGTTCCAGTAGCTGACTTTTCGCTGCTCGACCTGGTTCCATGGCGAAAACAACGGGGGATTTGTTTAACCGGGCGACGCCCCAACCGGCATGAAATTTTGTCATGTTGTTTAAGTAATTCAAGCATTCGACTTCAAGCACATGTCATGACACCCGAAGTTCTAGTTGAGCACTAAAGAAACAAATTTAGCAATTATATAACATTTTGAACTTCCAAGAGAATTTTCCATGGCAAGAAATGCCAGTTATTCTTTTACTGTGTAATGTAATTTGACATTTAAAAAAATAGATTTGGAAACAGCGTACATTTCGTATAACTAAATGAGTTTACGATACATTACCAAGTGTGATATCAAATAAAAGTCTAATATGTGTGTGTGGTGGTTGTTTCAAATTAAAGCTATCATGCTTCAGGAGGTCGGTTTCGCTGTTATTTGGAAAGAATCTATTAATCTAGGTGATATAGTATCTGTAATAATATAATGGAGAAAAAAAAATTTACCAGTATAAGAAATATTGAAACAAATTTGGTCAATTAAATGTTCTATTAAACTGGAAGTGCAAACTTTTTTTTTGTATATATGGTAAGGTGAATTGAAAGTGCGCAGTCAGAAATGTTATGACTTTGCTGTAAAGAATGATGATCAGCTAAGACAAATCTCTATCTCCAGATGGATGATAGTCGCCTTATTATTATTATTTTTACTTTTAGAAGAAGGTATTCGGCTTTATTTTTTTTTACATCACCCCTTTGGAAAACAGTACGTGATCTTTCTTTCATTCACTGCTATTGCGCCCATCCGATGATGTCTATTATCGAACGAGTTAAGATGCTGACTGGTGACAGTGAAAAATGAAAGTTTAGTACCGCTAGGAAAGTACTTGTGTGTTAACAATTACAGAAATAACTTTAACGACAGACCTCAACACACGTAGGATGGATAAATGTTTTCCTTCATAGGAGATTATGGTCTCTAAAGCATTTGGTATCATTTAAGGCTTGCAATGCGATGGCAATAGTTAAACAAAAATATCTAAGACGCACTTCTCCAAACGATTTCTACTGATATACACACAAATAATGGCATGCATCGGTTACCTTATACTGTTTGTTAAGAAAAAGAAAGATGTAAGGAACAGATCAAGAAGAAAAAAATCTCGAAAAAAATTTAACCAAAGAAAAGTAAACTTTCTGCTCCATTGTTTTCATCGTATCCGGTAGGTAGCACTCTTTTTTAACCACATCCATTGTTGACGCCTTTGTGAATAATTTGCTTGATTAATTAAGATAACATTAATGACTTAGTGTTGACATCCAATGGGGTTCCATTCTTCATATATTTCCTATCTCAACCTGTTTACTGACTTCACTCTGTTTGCTGTCGACCTACTTCCGAGGAATGTAATAGCAGCGCTATGTTATACGAGCGATTCGCTACATTTCTTATCCTTGGGCGTGCAAATAGCTGCAAGCAACCGAATATAGGAACTCGGATAGCTTTGTACGTTGTAAATCGAGACAGTGGCGCAGTTATGTCATACGGATAAATAATGACGTTCGCAGATATTTTTGTTTTCAACATTTTCATGGCATTAATTAACTCGAAGCCTTAGATTATATGCTTTTAACTCTTACAATAGTAAATATTTGTGTTTATAAGCATATTAGTTATTCTCCATCTTTGAAAGAGCATATTGAGATATTTAAGATATGCTTGTCTGCTTAGATATTAAGCAGACAAGCGTTTGCCTAGCAACAAAGGTTGCTAAGATTTCATTGCTTCGGTGATATTTTTGTGGTTTCTCTTTCTCCCGCCCCAGTGTTGGTGTATATGGACGTTATGTTTGTTAATGAGGACCCGTCAATAAATAGTTTATTCCCGACAAATTCTGTGGAAAAGCGAAATAAATTTATTATTACCAAATCGCATTTCCATTTTCGATTACTCCATTTGTGAATAAAAGGTATGAAAGGATTTATTATCTGCTTAGATATTAGTGCAAAATCTAATTATGTGCGTTTTGTTGAAACTCATTACTGGTCGTTTTAATACTTGCTTCATTGACTTGAATGGTTTATATATATATATATTAATAATGGTTTATCTATAATAAATTCTGCTTATTTAGGAAAACTGTTTTGCCGAAAGAAATTAGCAACAGAAAGTAGTAGTGACAAGAATAGAATACGCTTGAATAGGTTCAAGCCAAATGAGCAATCGTGTATATGTCTACATTGTGAAAACGTAGAAAAAATTGAGAAGAGATTGGAAGTGAATTTGTACTTATAGTCCTGAATAATACAGTTCTTGCATTTCACTGATGGGTCATGCTTTAAAAATATAACGTAAGCAATTTATAATCTTGTAAAAGTGCAAGAAGAGTGTTTTACCATTGAATTTCTTCAATTAATTCAGTTATATTTCTATAGAAAGGTTTTCAGTACATTTATTGAAAAGTAAAGAGTGAATGGTACAGAAAGTTTAAATCAGTAGCTGAAAAGGATGCTTTACTTTAGAAAGAATATTCAAAAATTCATTACATGAACGAAATTAGTCCTGTTTTTTTAGCCAATGTTTATTCATTTCATGTCAAAACTTTCTAGCGAATCCCATCATCTTGACGACCGTTCCTTCTTTCGGTATCCACTCGGTTCTTAAGTCT
Source organism: Typopeltis vanoorti (assembly GCF_054136105.1). NCBI lineage: Eukaryota > Metazoa > Arthropoda > Arachnida > Uropygi > Thelyphonidae > Typopeltis > Typopeltis vanoorti. The sequence continues at coordinate 34,215,394 of NC_143566.1, read as the reverse complement.
ATCTTTCGGGTGAATTACCAATAATAAGATTTCTAATAAGATAAATATTATTAATGCCTTCCGAACCTTTAACCTTGGAGGGATTAGTGATGTCTTAAGTCAGGTTTATATTAAAAAAAAAATAAACTTTCCATTTCTTCAAAAGCCTGATGTTAATACTTTGTGAGTCTGCGAACTTAAGTCTATAAATCAAGACAATCACAATGTGTATTATTTCTTGTGTGTAGAAAAAAACATGTAGTAAAATTCTATATATTTTTCCACCCGCGTTTGGGATGTGTTAGAAAATATCAGATCATGAGTACGATTGCACTTGTAAATTAGTTACGAGAGGTGGTGATAGATGTACGTTTCACAGAAATATATCATTTGTGTTTCGATACTAAAATCTACTAATTACTATCAAGATAGAAAGAGAGAGAGAGATTGCTGCTTATTCCATTTGAAGGAAAGAAATCTGGAGAATGAATGAAAAAGCATTAACAAAAAAAAAAAAAAACCCATCCTTTCATTCATTTTATTAGAGTTTGAATTTTAAGGTTACATTGATAAAGTGCATATGTATTATATTTCTTTTACGACAATTTTTCTTTTTGTTATATAAGCATATGTATGTTTGATTAATTTCCCTGCCTGTTAATTTTCTTATTGCCGAAGAATTTATTGAATCTACTGTTAAGTACTCATATGATGCGTACTCATATGATAAGTACTCATATCTCATATTTGCCCTTCATAGTACCCACAAGAAACTGACTGTTAATTAAAAAAAAAAATAGCCCATATTATTTACATCGTGAGTCCAAAATAATACTACTGTTGCACAAATAAAAATTCGTCAGTAGGTATGTATGAAATATCAGCACGGATGCTAAACTTTCGTCAACCCGCGTGTTCTTTTGACCATACTATATAATATGAAATCTCGAACATCAAAGATTCCACAAAAGTGAAAAGAATGTATGATAATCCCATTGTACATGAATGCAGTTTCTCTAAGTGGTGGCGAAGAAGATTAAGGAAAGCTTAATAAGAGCGCAAACACAGAAATGGTTTGACAGCGGAACTATATGATGCAATGAAAACCATGGATTCAAGGGAAGGGAATATGCAATGCTCGTATAATGATTTAAATAGGCTAAAATTGTAGGCACCTAATAGCTATCCTTTCAATGTTAATCAAATGTAAACTTATGCACTTTGCTTTAATGAGACATCTAATGTGAGATTATATGGGAAGAAAGTGAAGCTAGGAATCGTTTATTCTCCGACCACAGATGCGAGACCTCTTGACACTTCTGCGCATGGCAGAAGTCAAATTCATTCCGATAATAGGATAATCAATGATGAGTGTTTATTATTATATGTCAGTAAATTAGCTTTTCTTTTATGAAAATTCTAGTTTTTAAAGTGGTCACTATTTTGCTTGTACAACAGTTGGAAAATTTTACGTATAAATTACGTGATTTCGTGTGTCGGTGAAGAATTCGAAATTTATTCCTTTGTACCCTTCAACATGAATTAACTCTTCTTGGCACTGCGCCAGCCAAAGCTCTCGCATCTGTGGTCGGAGAGTTTTAATAAATAGCAAGTTGAATGGGGCATACAGCAAAGATTGAAAATTCAACATATTGTGCTCAACTATGGTTTCCGTGGTGATGCTGATGCACTGGGAGAGTGTTATAGATTATGTGAAGATTATAGAAAATTATGAAGACTGAGAATTTCTGGAATGCAGACACTAGCAAATAGAATCAAGAGGGGATGATAGAGACTTAAACTTTCTGAAAGGATCATATAAGGCATCAGGAAATGGATTTTTTATCTTATGGACGCTAGGGAGAAGACGACAGAGCATCTATAGAAGTTGAAAATTAATGCAGTCATAGGGATGAGAAGTGGATTTTTCTCTCTTAGTGGTGTGTGATTGGAATGGAATGTTTTTGAAGATAATGAGTGCAGGTATTGTGAATGATTCAAGAAACATTAACACAGCTGGTTGCGGGTGATATGTTGTCTCCTTATATGAATCCTTGACCTCTTGTTGGGCCGTCTTCATAATAATATAAGCATAACAAAGACCCGTTATTTTTAGATACTCCTTAAAGGGTTTAATTTCTACTGTTCTACAAAACTATCACTGTATGACTTCAAAATATTTTCGGGCAAATAACCAATATGTCTTGTTCTTTTATTTCTAATTCCATATTACAATAATGATTTTTCTAGTAACTGTGCATACGCTTGGAATTTTTCTAATCGCTGTAAAGTAAAGGCATATTTTCTCTACAGTACAGGAAGTAGTGGGCCCGGCTTATAGAAAGAGAGTCCTGATATTGAATTATCCCTACCGTAGTCTGGGAGCCGTTTTTATTACTGGAGCTGTTTTCCTTCTGCGCGACTGGTCGCACATAGCCTTAGTATCGGCATTCTCGTCTTCTTCCTTTACTGGTGGTAAGTACACTACTCTCTTTATTAAGTATGCATTTTTTTTTGTCTTTTACTTCTCTATGGTACTGAGGTTTTTTACAATAAATTATCATTCGTTTATCAACACAGTTGTAGTATATATAGTGGCGCTCTCTCCGATTTTCAGGATATTGATTTTGAACTTTGCGAATGACGTCATAATGTAAGAAGAATTGAGAGAGAGAGAGTAAGAGAGTGTTTTGTAAAGCCTAATTTTTGTTTACAAGGTAATGAAGGGGAAATTTCGATATATTTCTTACATTTCTGTGTTGATTGGGAGTTTATAGTTTCTTAATAATATGTCATTTTACACTATTATTTATATTTGAGCATAAGTATTGAAAGTCATCTATTTTTTTTAAAGGTTGGTTGTGTTCTGTAATAATGGAACCTTCTATTATATTTCTGAGTATTTTAGTTTTATTTAATTTTACTCTCAATCTAAATTTTTTGCAGCTTGGCATAATTTGTCAAAATGTTTTGGCGCCTTTGCTAAAAATGAGTCTATTAATTCTATATCGTCTGCATAGCTGAGATTGTTAGCCTGTTGATTCGGTTGATGACGACATGACATTTCTGATTACAGTTTACTTTCGAACAGTGTACAAGAGAAGTAATTAATTACGTATTTCACTTTAGAGGGCATCCATCTACAGTATATTTGTTTCAGGATAAAAGACTAAATATAAAATTTAAAATTTCTTCGTGTCACGAAATACTAGTATTGGAGGAAAAGGTAAAGACTAGTATTGAAGCAGGCAGATTACTTATGCTGATTTACATAAATACGACAGCATTTACGTAATTTAATTATAATTTTCTTTAATATCTTTACTCAAAATTGCACCTATGATCTTAGATTAGGAGTGTGCCAGATGTTTTTATTATGCAGGAAAAGTGTACTGATTTTCAAAATGCACGTGTATTCAATAACTGAAACACGTCACCTTCTGAATTAGTTCATATAAAAATATACCACACCTGGATGGATATGGGAATGGCACATTTTCTTGTTTCATATGGAATTTGCGAAATCCTACAATGTGGAATGCAAGGTTATCATTTGTTATTTGTGAGAAAGAAGTCTGATTGTGCTGAATTATGATTTGCTTTTCATTTTCATATGTTGGAATAAGATAATCATATTTTATTTTTGGAAATAATCACACGTTTTAAGTTTCTAAACATATTAATGAATGCGTAAGATATGATTTATTAATTATGAAAAATAATGAAAAAATAATAGCAGGCGCATATGCAGGAATCAAATGGAATCAACAGGAATGAACATGTAAGGCTGAGTTCGTATTTTGCAGTAAACGTATTGGAGCAATAACGCTATCCAGTTCATTTGTATTTTAAGAGATATGTTTAATTTTCATGCATGTTATAATCACCCGATTAGCAGTGATATTTAAATTTCTTTATGTTGCTATTTTATGACTTAAAGAATACATAAATAGTTTGATGTTACAACTTTTGTGACATCACAGAATACCTTTTCTGCAGATGTATTTAAATCTGTTTATTTATTAATGTCATATAAGATAAAATTGTAAAATATTACAAGTGAAGACAGCTCATTTTTCTTAAAAGGGTAGATGATTTACAAATGCTATGCAAATTGATCCCGCGGTAAATGCACGGAATATTTTTTATTTATTTTTTGCTTTGGATTAGCAATGAAAATAAGGGACAATGCAAAAAAATACTCTTCATTATTGATGCTACTCTTCAGGTAAGTTAATTGTAAATGGCTGATTCAGGAAATTGTTTCTATGACTATTAGAATGGAGTGAATTTGAGAGATATGTAATGGATACTTATGTGAATTCCTCCCACGTCAATTTATAAGAGATAATCTAATAATTATCCCCACGTTACCGTGCGGGATTAATTATTAGATAGTCCCTGAGACACCAGTGTAAAGATGGAACCTTTTAAAGTCATATTCGGGCCTCTAGTAAGCAGATTACGGTAAAAAATTCCTAATCTGAATATTACTCTGACTTCAGCTGTGAATAGGTTATCATCAGATGAAGTCATGTTTGAAGTAGGTACTTCTCAATGGGTTGACAGAAGAATGTACACCTGTCAGATATTTGAATTTATATAAATAAAAAATCTTCTCTGATTTCATCTCCTCTGTAATAGACGTTGATTCGTGCAAAATGAAACAATTCTCTTTTAGAAACAAATAACACAATTGCTTCTGGCTACACACCAAGAAAATATTTCTACCACTAGTCATATTGATTGGTAGACTTTGGAAATCATTGTGAAGCATTTTGGTAGGAGACATCCCAACCTGCATTAAAATATTCGAAAGTTGTATAATTCCGGCTATAACATATCGAAGTGAAACGAGCACACTTTCTCTAAAAAAGAATAATAATTCCAAGTTTATTCAGAGGAAAATGGAAGAATATTGCTAAGTATTACCATTCAAAGTAGAAATTGTAATACTTTTGTCAGAGATCAGAATAGAGTGAGAGAATTGCAACAGCCATTAAACCATCCACATGGCAATGGACATATCATATGGCAAGAGGGAAAACTCAGAAATGAACAAAGTTGATATCTGATAGCTATCCCACAGATGGAAAGAGAGCTATAAAACCAAAGAGACAATGGGAGGATGAGAGTAAAGGGCTGACTCAATGTCTGTGATGTATAGCAGTTCAAGGTTGGACTGAATGGAGAATATTTGGGGAGATATTCTCCATTCAGTAGTTGACCGAAAATGGCTAATGATGCGTAAACAGCAGATTTTTGTCGAGTTCCTAATATTATTTTTTCCTACTCACTAATTGACTTTACCCGACTATCAGTTTTTGTGGTTTCATTTTACTAATAATCGAAATTCGTTGGACAATTTTAAACGCCCCAATTTTAATTGTCGCCCATATGAATTCTTTTATTCTAAATCCCCAAAGCAGATTTTTGTGTATAACACTCATCTTTGATCCATATCCAGAAAAAATATTGATAGTCGATTAATTATTAAGACTGATAAATTCTTATTGTCACAAATTGTGACTTCCATTTTTCCTTCTAATTCTGAATAGGAAGCATGTTTAGTCTTTAGATTATTATCCATGAAATTTACCTTACACAACAGGAGTTCCACAGCAGTGCCGAATGCTTAATATTCTGTTACAATACACGAAGTTACGGGTTTTGAAATGGCTGTTAACGATGACCGCTTTACAAAAAATAAAAAACTCTTCACAATGCCAAGTCAATTATATGAAACAATAACATCCTGTAAAGTAAAACGACGTGAACTCATCCAACAAGTCGAAAGTTGGTAAGGAAATCACTTCCATCTGATGTGAAATTATCAACCAAGTGTGCTTGTATTACTAGGACAATATATAAAAATGCAGTAAACCAGGTAAGCCTGTCCACACCAATTCCAGAGACATCCTGATTCATTCATGAAACATGCAGAATCACACCACATGCTATTTACGATCGCTTGGGCAAGTGCGAGTATAAATAGTTTCCGTTATATTTTTTACCAACTATGTAATAATAGCACGTTTAGTGTGATCTGGTTCGTGGTCAAGGATCTGTAACAAGCCAGATCAGTGTCATTGAAAATGGTACATTAGTAGTAGTCATATTTAAGGAAGAGTGGGCCAAAATTACGGAGCTAAAGAAAATATGAACAATAGTCCAGACTTTCTGAAAAATGAGAACTTGACATTAAGAGGAAGGCCGAAAGAAACACAATCGTGTTCATCCATGTTTGAAGATATTTTATTTATTAAACTTCAGATTTCCCAACGTGGTTATTATACATTTTAATAATACCAAAGTCATGAAAGATTGAGCTTACACATACCCTCTTCTATCGTACTAACAAAATAGAAACGTCAGGAGAACAGGTGTTCTCTTTCTATAACAACGAACCATAATTTTGGTAGAAAATTGTAACGTAAAAAAAATTCCCATTTTATCCTAACGTTATTTAAGTATATTCTAGTCTTTGTTCTGTAGTCTATCCCTGCTATAAATAGCTAAAATAACTCAGTATCATGTGAGAAGGTAAGTTTTCTTCACTTGTTTAAGGCATATTCATTGTGGCAGAAACGCAGATCAAGACAATCGCATAAAACAGCAGCTACACAAAATGGCTGTTTTAGACAGTGGCAGTCTATCTCCTGACCAACTTCCCTTTATTGTAGCAAACTATATATATCTACGAATACAGATGTTTCTAATGGATTAGACAACGGAGCTTTGTGACAACTCGCAAGCATAGAATTGAAGAATGCATATGAAGCAATAAACGGCATTGGCTCAAATTTCAAATTCTTCAATTCAATTCTCTAGCGAAGAACATCGGTGATTGCTTTATTGCTATCTGACAACACACGACCAATGTAGTTTGAATAACAACAAAACAATGCCAGCTAAATGGAAGCATTTTTTCGTAATTGCAGCTTGCATCATAACCATTGATCTGGAGGAACTTTCGATTTGCTTGTGGTCAAATATGAAAATTACAAGCTGTCGTTTGTTTACATCGCCTTGTCCACAGTAAATGATATAAGTGGACTCTACATTACATTGTTTTTCCTACTGGGGACAAGACCTTTCATCACGTACACCATCTACTGTGCCTATCTCAATCAGTTTTAAAGGTTACCGAGTAATCTATTGAGAACCGTACAAGACTCTGTGCTCGAGTTTTTCAAATACAAATGCTTTTCTTAATTTTCAATTTTACACCAAATTTCGACGAACTCGCCAAAGATTACTCAGCATGAACAGATATGAATGTTTTCTGAAATTTAGTTAACTTCGACGAACTCCTGCGTAACTTCGATAGTGTCCTGCAGATGAGGCGAGATTGTCACGAGTTTTAGGAGTGCACCAAAACAAGAATCGCAGGCACTTTTTGAGATTCTAAAAGAAGTTCGACCTCACTCCTACTGTCTCATTTCTCGCAGTTGCCACATGAACATAGATCCTCCTATGGCAACGACGAGAAGTGGGACTTTGAATAAATGCAGTTTTGCAGAGGAAATTATATCTTTTATTAACTTTCATTTTGAACAATACATTGCATTAAAAAATAAACGAAACGATACGGAAATATTTCAATTAGTTCGTGAGTGCCTGGAACAGAAGTTTTTTTTTTTTTAGATAGCTTAATCTGACTTAATCCTTCTTAAATGGTTCACTTAAAATAACACCAGAAAAAAAAGCAGAATAAACATGCAGAAAAAAGTAAATACATTCCATTTGAAATGAAGGGTAGAGAAGCAATCCCTCCAACTGAATATCATACCCTCCTACGAAAACCAGAAGTAACTGCAGTGTGAATTATTCAGAGGGCCTACACCTACTAGTATCTAGGTATACACGTGGATCATAATATAAAATAGAAACATTATTTACAAGCAGTTATAAATAAACTAAACTACACATTATACAGAATGCACAATTTTAAACGCATAGTATACCATATATTTTACGGACTATATAATATACACTAATGTACTCTAATATTCTCTAATATACACTAATATAATATAATAAGGGGATGGGGCATACAAAAATGTACTTGGCAAATTATAGTCTATAAGAAAGAATAATTTAAAAAATAACTTAAATTTTTAATCGCACTACAGTATAACTAACTTAACATAATCCTCTTCAACTTCAAGCAAATATCCACTTCTTGTAAAGAAGTCGAGACACTATAGTGTGAGGAACAGCCATGGCACTCAACTTAATAAGATGTAGGACCTTCTTTCGCTGCAGTGCTGCAGCAATTCTACGCGGCATACTTTCCACAAGCGTGCGATAGCGATCAGCAGAAATTTTGGACAATTCTTCCTGTAGACATGTAATGAAATCCAGGACTGTTGTGGTGCAAACGTCCCCTGCCTTATTCTGACGATCTACTTCATCCTACAAATATTCAATACGGTCGAGTCAGGAATCTGTTTAGTTCAGTTAAGTGTGGTTACGTTCATTTCCACAATCCACGCATTAAAGCAGCAGCCTTATGACACAGTTCACTATCTTGCTGAAAGAGACAATGGTCAGCTCCGTAGTACGTCACAAAGTAGGAATCACTGCATTGTCCAGAAGGTTCAAATATATCTGTGTTCAATGTCAGAGGTACCACAAACAGATGTATGAAGCCAAACCACAAACTACAGGACCATACCATCAGGCTCCCACCTCCAAATTTTATAATGAGGGTTGCACACTCTGGTAGGATAGATTTACCGGGAATCCGCCACTCATACACCTATCTATCGGCTCGATAGAGGGTGTTGCATGCTTCGTTGCTCCATAACACAGCTTTCCAACCACTGAAGGCGACGCGGTATGTTGGTCCTGGGACTCTGGCGCTTGTTAATTGCTGTCCTCTCATGGATAGCAATCCATGTCGTGAGCTTCGGTTCTGACTATTTTTGTGCAGTTTCGTGGTGCATTCGATTCCCGGAAACCAGTATTCAACGTATTGGCCAAGGAATAACGTTTTTTTTAGAAAAGCTGGGGAATATGGTGGGTTATCCACTTGCAACGTGGTATCCTATTGCAACGCCTCTTTCACGTTCATTCAGTTCTCTTCTCACAGTCATTTCACTGTCCGCGCGGTTAGCCAAGTGGCTTTGCGCTTCTCAACCATATGCCTGGGGAAGGAGTGTCCTAGGTTCGATATTCCCGTCGTCGACGTGAGGAGCTTAAGGATCTTCCTCAGCCATAGCCAAGTTAGCCGGTCTTGGGCGTGGACAGCAGGGTTTTTCTCTCCCAGTTTATCTGGGGTTTTTCATGCCCCAAGCAGGCAAACCGTCCCCATGAACACACGGATCTACAGCCTTAACCCCCCAGGGGCTCAACACGCCCCAATAGGGATGGGGGATAAAAGGGAGGGAACGCCATACGAATAAATAAATAAGTTATTTCACTCGAACACTGTCGCACTGATGTGAGAGCATCATATTCCTCCAATTTATACCGAGTACAACAATGTACCTCGTTACATGCGTGATGCACCTTGCCTATGGGGATGTCTGTTGACTACCTTCCTCGCATTCAGCATTATTCCCTTTCTTATACATGGGAACTTAGAGCACTCTAATCCAATCATCTGAAATTCGACTTTCTAACCAGTTATCTGTATTATGCTATGTAGCCAGTGAAAATGTTTTATTCAGATATCTCCGTACTTGAGCATTTTCAAGTGCCCTTCCATTTTTCAAGTTTTGATGGTATTTTTCTACCTGAAGTATTCATATATACTGCTGTTTGCATTCCCCTTGAAAATTGAAAATCTTCAGTTTCATCTCAACTTTATAATCTTTCATTCCTTTTAAAGTACTCCTCTTTCCTCTATTTTAAAGCTTTCTGAATAGCCTGTAGAACATTTTGTCACTTTCCTGAAATATGTATTTTCAAACTTCTTACCAAAGTATGCCGACGACTTTTTGTTCAGCTATATATATATAAGATTTTTTTACCTTGGGAATAATGTATATTAGGGTTACCTAGTTATAAAAATAAAAACACCTTTTAGCAACTTGCATAGGTAAAGTTGATAAGGCTCTGTATTACTAAATCTTTGGTATATCTTGATCTTCAATTAATACCCTTGGAGGGTAATGCTGTAGCCAATGAAGTTCTAACTGAGGCTCGGCTATTGCTGCTACGCTCCTGCCATGATCAGAGCTTTAACAGCTCAATAACACCTAATCCCAACACTGTCCTCTACAGATAACGGGGAAGATGAAAAGCATTCTTGCTTCGCCCCTTTAAGCCAGTTCTTATAAGGACTAACCTTGGTATTTTGAAACATTAATCCTGTGTAAGAATTTTATCAAAATATCAGTGCACTTTATATGTGATATTGAAAGGAGGATGCATATAACCTGTATATGCATGTACTGTATTCTCATATTTTGACGTGTATAATGTAAACAGTATGTATGGGGAAAAAAGTAAAAAGCTACTAAAACTTATCTAAATGGAGAAGATATATTTTAAAACTCTTTAATAAACCCAACGTTTACAAAAAATCAGCATTCGAATAGTTTTTTTATGAAACATTTGTGAGTTAAAAACTATCTCCCTGCTTCAGTGGTTATATTATGATAACGGGAGGAATTCATTCAAAAAATGGGGGTTTCAGCACTCATATTTGACAAATTAATTCGTATTTGTACATGTGTTGTAGCGGAAGTTAGGACTAAACTCCAAGTGGAATAAGCAAACTAAACATTTACAGCATCTTAGACTGAAAAGTTTTGGATAAGTTTATAAAGTAACCTACGGGTTATTACTTGAAATCTTTCGTCACCTTCTCCGAAATATTTTTTAAAGATGATATTAAAAATTTAAACTGGAATTACCGTCATCTATAGGAATGGGTAAACAATTCAAAAACAATTTTAATTAAATTGATTTCTTTTAATTCTTGAAGTAATAGAATGCTCAGATATTGCTGTCACGTGAAATAATTCACCAATTGTTAGGATTTTTCCAGAATCTCTAGAATGGCTACTGGCAAGAAGACGTTTTGAAGAAACAATTCGACTTCTTCGATCAATTGCTCAGATGAATGGGAAACCTTTGACTTCCGATTACATCATCAGCACAAAGGTAACTATACATAAATATGTTATATAACATTTTAAAATATCGCAATTTATTTTTAAATCGATATTTACAAAGCATAACTCATTCCTGCATCATTAGGATCAGAAATGCTAAAAAGGTCTGTATTATGTCTAGATACAAGGAGTCCTAGAACATTTTGAGATATGTATAATATACAGATAGAAGTTTCTCTCGATCTATTGTACTGACAACGTTCAACACGAGATTCTACTTAGTGCAGAAATAATCACTATTTAACAATAATATTTAATTTAACAAAATTTATTAATTAATTTCCTGACATAAATGTTCTAGATAATGTTGAAGTAGTCAAACCGTTAATTTTGAATCGGCGTTACACTCTCTAGAAAAAGGGGGGGTGGGGAGAGTATGAAGAGAAGAAAGTGATTTAAAGCATGACATACCTCTAAAACGTCGATGCGCATGAGCTTCACAGTTACACTCTATTCTGTTTATTTCGTCTGGGCATTCTTAGAGGTTCTTAAATGTTATAAGAAACTTTAGCTGTGGTTAATTATGCTGCTACAAATGGGCTTGTCAATCGGAATATTTCTATCATAAGTCGCTATCTTTTAATAATGACTTTTATTTGTATCTATAATATAAACAGTTTCTCAATTTACCAACTTAAACTATCAAATATGATTGCTACTGGTTCGCAAAATATTCTGTGTTTTGGGCAAGAGTCAAGCTACATCTTATTCCAGTAAAGATTCCAGAGAATTTCCAAATACTATTTTGAACTTGCTGATGATGAATTTTCACCGCACAGATCCTTGCTTTCGACCTAAAAACCACTTTTTAAAAACAATTTTAGGTTGTCAGTTTTGACCGACAACCTAAAATATACGAAGGAAAGTCTTCAACCACCAGGCTAATAATGGATTCTCTTTTGGTAATTAAATATATATATATATACAGAGAGAGAGAGAGAGATCAGGTGTATTATATATATATATATATATATATATATATATATATATATATATATATATATATATATATATATATATATATATATATATATACATACTTTAAATTAGAATAATTCGAATATTTCTGGAAGAATGAGATTTTTTCAAATTACGAGTATCAGTTAAGTGAAGCAATCTAAACTCAAAGCTTGTCTGAACTTTTTAGAACATGTTAATAAACTTTAAGTGAGCATATACTTTAAAAATATGCTACTTGTTATATTTTTCGAAAGAACGAAGAAATAAATGAAAGAGGTGGTGGGGGCTAATGAGTTTGCCAAATATTTAGAAACTGTTTTTAAAGTCGGACTGTCTGTACTAATCAGCAACTGGGCGTGAGAGTGTATCTTGTTTGGTGATCCATACATTCTGGGTGGTTTTACACAAAAGAGCTTGATTTAATAATCGGTGTTAGACGTTAAGACGTAATTTTATAAATTTACAAAATTTATTCCTTTATGTATTAATACGATGATGGTCTACGATTTTGTAAGTAGAATGATCGTGTATAAGATAGTGAATATTGTTTGATCTATTACCATGGTAGCGTTATATTTGTATTTAAAAGCGTTACTTTTAAAGCTGTGATTTCTTCTCTTTTCTTGAAATATTACCTGTGAGAGGTTTTGATTCGTTCAGAATATTAGGTACATATTAAACGAATATTATTGGCTATAACTGGAGGGAGGTTGTAAGATTTTGAATTTCTACTAGTGCGTGCTTGTAACACTGTCAAAGTTAAGAGTAAGTTTCATTAGATAAATGTCTAACGTACACTGCTTGGAAAGGGGTCAACGGAGACCACCTTGGGTAGGGGTATCGTCCCGTGTAATGAGTCACTGTACCATTGCTGACCTGCGATGCCCCAGTTTGTCAACAATTTTCCGGTTAAGATAGTCTTGCAACACTGCGGCTTATCCCAACGCCCGTTTCCAACTCCGTGAGTTCCCTTCTCGAAGCCATTTCACCGGAACGCAGTCGTTGCGTTGGGAACATCCTCGTAAGCCCCACGATAATCGAACCAACATGCAACGTTGCTTTCAGTGGAGCAAAGAGCCTGAACAGTGCCCAACTATGAAATTCGCAGGTGGCGGTGTGATGATATTGTTGTGTTGTGGTTTCATGAACATTGGTTTCCGAGAGGTATCTGAACATTCTGGACAATGCAGTGTTTCCTGCTTTCTGGCGTTTCTACTGATAATTGTCTCTTTCAGCAAGAGACAATGGTCAGTCAAAAGACAGTGTACCATGTTGTAAGACTGCTACTATATCAGAGTGTTTTGTGCACCTGAACATCGCCACACTTGAACTAGCCTCCAGAGAGTCCTGATCTCAACCTCGTTTGAACATCTATGGGATGAACAGGAGCGTTTGGTGAGGTCAAGAGATGTTCGCCCTATAACAGTCCAGGACCTCATTATATGACTACAGGATTTTTGAAAGCTCCATACGAGCGCTTGTAGAGCCATGAAAATAAATAGAAAGAGTCCCTCTGTAAAGCTGCTGTAGATAAGTAATTCAGAAAAAAAAGGCGGCACCATAGGAAATTCGTAATTTCTCCATATGTCAGGCGTTCTGTTTTTTTTTTTTTCCAATGCAGTTCACTGCTTAAATAATGGCAAAAACTATTATGAAAAAAAAAAAAACCTCTCAAGGCATAGAAACAAACAATTCCTTTACTTAAATTTCAATAAAGGATATATCTGAGGTTTACAGTAGGGAAAGAAAAGAACTAGCCAGAACTTATTCTTTCGTTTTTAAATCATAAACTATTAGCAATTGGATGATGATCAGGTACAGGTTTATATAACAATTTTCAGTTACTTTCTTTTATACCTTTTTGTCTCTAATTTTCACTTAGTTCTCTGAGTGTGTTGTAGTACTAACATCGGCTACTCTCTCTTGTCAGGTTAACCAACACTACAGCCTTCGTAGGTCTTAACTATTACTGTATGGAACTCCACGGAGATATACATCTTAATTGCTGTATATCTTAATGTTCTTCTTTCTGCTGTGACCGAAGTCTTCGGATGGCGTTTGTCGCTCGTGATACTACGGTGCTGCGGTCGGAGCTGCTCCTACTGCGTCAGTTGTGCCTTAGGAGGAGTATTGTGCATCGCTATGGCAACAAGAAGGAGAGGTATGTCTTAAAGTGAAAATATTAAAAAAAAAAAAAAAACAGGAAGGTGTGTTACAAATGATTAATTATAAAATATTTCAAAATTTTCCTGCTTTTCTATTTCGTTTGCCGGTTTAAAGAAACGTCATTTTCTACGATATCTGTATATTTGATGATGAACAGCCTATTTTTCTACCCACTGCAGGGTGAAGGCCTCTCCCATTGAGGAAGGTTTGGGTCTACTCCTCCTCTACTACTCCTCCTATACCTTCCCAATATGGACTTCCCAGTCCATATTGGGAAGGTATCTATACTTCGGTGAATGAATGTATTATGGTGGAAAACAATCATAAACATCCATGCCTACGCGGGGTTCGAATCCGCAGCCCCTTGGATGGAGAGCAGATACGCTAATCACTCGGCCAACCATGCCGGCATCTGTATATTTATTTACAATAAAATATTCTGTCTACGTCCATACTGGTTCTTGGAGAATAAGCAGTTCTTTCTAAAAAAAATACTAATGTATTTTTTAAAATTACTTTGCACCCTTTTTATGAACTGGTATTATCGCAACTCAGATTTCTTATATTGTGTTCTTAATTGTTCGAAACATTTCAGTCGATGTTATCGCTAATAACGGAATGGGTTGACCAAACAAACCCTATCATACAATTTTTGGCAGTTCTCACAGTGCTGATATTTCTGCTCCAGGTCAGGTCGGTATAACAGTTTTTAAGTCTCATTATAATATTTTTGATTTCATTCTCACAAGTAGTAAAAAGTATGGAACTTTGATTTCTTTTAGCAGTGCAGTTTACTGATGAGATATTGGAGCTATTTATGAGTTTTTCATTGATTGCTATGAAGTACCATATTTTTCAGTGTATAAGACGACCCCTACTTTTTCGGATCCAAAATTAAGGTCCTGTTCATAAAATAGAACACATTTGATTTTTTTTTTAGTATTCAAAATATATTTAGTAATTAGGTAATATTTTTAAAATACATACTAAGATGCATTTTCTGGGCTAACGTGCTTCGTGTTCTCATGGCCAATCCTCCTCTCCTCGTGAAGTTGCAGCACCATTTTGCCCTTCTGTGTAATCAACAATGCTCATTTCTCTTGCAAACCTTTTTGCCTCGTATTGAATAAGCTTGGTTGACACTCAAATAGCCCACTCTTGCGCTTCTCCATAATCCAAGTCTTAAGCCTCTGTTCCAAGTTTGGCAACTTTGCTGGTTTTTCTCTTAAGGTCATTTTTTTTTGGCATCTTGAGTAGTTCTTCCTGTTTTCTACACTTTCTAATCATACACTCAGTGGGAGGAGGTCCAAACTGTCTCTATGAAACTTTATTTCCATATTCGTTTCGTAATTGATGACGTTTAATTTGTATTTTGAAGAATATGAGAATTGTTTTTTTATTTTCAGACATTTTTGTGAGTTAGTGCTCAAATAATTGTTTATGCATTAACTTACCTCGCCAACGAGGTGCAGACTTATGAATACTTTCAGAGTTCTGATTGGTATATTCAAAATCAGCCGTTAATGACGTCAATCGACAGAGTTAACAAAGGCTAGTGGTTGGCGGAGACAATGTACCGGCAATTTCGCCATGGCAACCGCGGGCATCTCAACCGGTTATCCTCCCGCAGTATAAGATAAACCCCCAATTTTTGATCTGAAAACTTGAGAAAAGAGTATCGTCTTATATACGTAAAAATACGGTACTTATAGACTTTATTTGCCAACGTTCTTTGGCCGTTTAAATCTATATGATTGCTTTTATCATTACTTAAGTTTCGGCAGTACTTGATCGCGGAAAATGTGTCGTGTATATTTACAAATTTCCATTGTTTAGCACTACCCCGTCAGTTTATAGTTGAATTGCTTCCTTTACTCATTGTATTCACAGAGGATATATTTTTTTGCTTTTGATACATGTCATCTCTGGGTATAAATGCTGAGTACTGTGTAATGTTTGGCTTTGTTTTTATTTGATGTAGCTCCTTGAGGTATGACAGTTTTATCTTATATTTCAGTATTTAATATGTTAATGAATTTGCAGTAAGCATCGTCAAAATAGGTTTAAGATTTTATCTGATCCCAAGAAATAGTAAAGAATTTATAATTTATTATTCTGTAATTATTCTGTGATACAATACGTTGATTCTTGTATAGAGATAGTGGCTGTAACTGTATTTGATACTATTAGAAAGTGATCTGTTTTTGATTATTTTAACACTGCTATGTGGATTTTATTTGCACTTTATGTTCTAAATAACTCATGACCAGAGAGGATGAAAAGCCACTGAGTTCCCTCATGGAAACATTTACATATTGCTCAAGACCATACATGACTAATAAGACAATGTAGTCCATAGGCAAATCAATGTTTATATTATTGTAATTTGTCTTGAAGAATGGTCTTAAGGCATGTAAGAGAGGCTGTAAGTAGTTATTATGTGGTAACATAATAACTACTTACAGCCTCTCTTACAGGATAATGTCGATATTCTCAGCTTTTGCAGAAAAAAAAAAAGAATAGAATAGTTCTTAATATTGTATCATTAACCTCAACATATATATATATATATAACGACTCTTTTTGTTTAGTGTGTGAGATTTTTATTAAATAAAATATCTAATATAATAAAAACATTTCATTTTCTATTCTCTATTTTACAGGTAAAACGGCCTCATTGACTCTGTTTGTTTCAACCAAATTGAGCATTTCCACTTCCTATTTCGTCCTTCCATCTTGGACAGCAGAGATACTCCCTACTATGAGCAGGGATATTGGGCTCAACCTGATGGAAGCCATCACCCTGACGTGTCTAGTGTTTTCACCTTTTCTCATATACCAGGTACTCATTACATATTATTCGTTCATATCATATAAATAGGGCGATCATACCTCTCGGTTTATGCTTCTTGTCCCTGAATCTCTCCCGGTTTATAACCTGTACAGGGGTATTTTTGTAATGCTAACACTTGTTTTTAAATATAACACATTGAGCTCTCGGAGACGAACATCTAGGGACAGATAACTACATTAGGTAAGGTGGTGGAAGAAATATTTGACACTGCTGCCCTGCCGGCCACTAAGTGATCCAACCATTTCTGGATCTTAAAAGTGCTCCTTCTGTCTCGTACCCTTCAAGATACACCAGGCCACCAATCTGCGTTATCAGTGACAAACATTGGAAATTATGTTTCGATATCCGTGAAATAGAAATTTGAACAGTCCTACTGGAGATATTAGCAACTTTTTTTTGTATTTAAATGTACGTGGACAAACGTTGCTTTATTTTCCAAAATATTTTAGTAGAAATGCTCTATAGTTCCAACGTGTCGGAAAACAAATAAATGTCTTAAAATATTACGTAATTTTAATTAGTTTAGCTTCCATCCACTGTCAAGAACATCTCCTTAATCATAACATTATGATGCTCACCTGTATAGCCAGCTTGCGATGAGTATGAGCGCATTCCATTATTCTTAAGTGAAACCTCCAGGTAGTTAAGAACTCATCGAGAGAGGCTACTCAGTACATACACCAGCTATCATACTTATTCATGAATTCTTGCACATAACACATCATCCATTCCAATCATGTAGCACGCTCTGGGAGAAAAATCTAGCCCTCATCTCGTTCTTAGAGGAAAACACACAGCTTTCAGAAAAATTCCATCCACTGTTTGACCCTTTCAGAAGTTTGTACTGCTCAATCATGTCACCGCCCTCTTTCTCCTGTTTGCTAGTGTTTAAAGCCTACAAATTCTCAATCTGTCTTATGAGTATTCCACAATCCTGATATCACTTTTAACGCTCTTATTTGCACTATCTCCACTGTGTAAGAATCACAACGGACCTGCGCACAATAGTTCAAAAATAAGATTATCTATTTCATCTTATCAAGTCTTTGTTTATTAATATCCTTATTTAAATGATAAATTTATATATGATGACTTAGGAATGATATTTACACCTTATAATAAGACAAGTGAGTCTTAAAGCCATATTTAATTCAATAAATACTGTATATAGCACATTATGAAATATGAAGCTGCAATTTTTTCAGGGAAGGACGATACACAGTCTGTCTCTAACACTTATTGGAATACTTCATTTATTTGGAGGTCTTGTTACTTTAATACTGCCAGAAACACATCAGCTCACCTTCCTGAAAGCCCCTATAATCGAAAGTGAAAGTCAATGCGAGATATCGTGGTCCTGTAGGAAATGCGCCAGATATCAATCGGAAAAGTAAGTGAGATCAAATGCATCATCTTTTACAATATTTTACGGATATTATGGATCCATCATTATTTTATAGCAAAATATAGAAAGAAATGCAAGAAAATGTCGAAACTTTCTTGTGTCCTTTAAGTAGTACAAACAAAGGCAATCCGATTCAAAAGCTTATGAGAATATATTGCTATGGTAACTTTCTCAAGAGTCTTTCTAGATTATAAAATATGGCTGCATCCATAATAATCTCCATTTTAGTGTCTTACCTAAGCCATACGGAAGCATTTTTCGCTAAATACTTTAGTTATCTTTTATAAATATGCCTTCTCAAGATTATATTAACTATTATATATACAAGAGTATATATAATATCTTCATCTATTATTTTAATAATTTTTTTCTTAACTTGATTTTCCTATATAAAATAAATTTATAGTCAACCCTGGCAATGGCATCCTAAGAAGTAAATGGTCACAACCTGAATCGCCCATTTTTAGGTAAGTGTTGAAGTATATATTTATTATTGATTGAGTTAGTGACACGTGCGAAATCACCTAGCATTTTGCTAATAGATATTCAAATACATCTACCTTCTCATTCTAGCTTGCTCAAAACCCACATGGAAGATAAAGAACTTGAGCCTATTATTATGGATCGTCCGTCAAGACACCGTTCTTGCTCTTCTTTAGATGAACTGAAAGTAACTGTTCTTTAATACAGTGGAAACTTAGATTACGAAGAAGAAAGATTTCTTCGCCTTATATAAAAATCTTTGTAGAAGACCATTTTACATATCACTAACGGTAGAAATATTAAACAATTCATCTTTCTTAAAGCTTTATTTATATAATACATTTTGCATATCATTTTATAATACCTCTGTGAGTGTGTTGTGAGAAAAACAAAAGAAATTTTGCAGGCAAGCGTCGATTTATTGCAAAATTATTTTTCCCACTGTCACCAAGAATACTTATTTCAAGCACAGTCACCAAGAATACTTATTTCAAGGCAACATTTCAAGGTTGCCTAATTTGTGACGCCACATGTATTAACATATGCTATCAAGACTTGTATAGTGTAAAATTATATCGTTCTTACTTCAGTACGACTGCGATCACAAGCACTTATATCTATAGGCATATATTTCTTTCAAATAAAAGAAAATTGCACTAGAACGGAGAATAATCGTTTGAAAAGGATTAGTAAACGTCTAGTACCCACGATAATTCGATTCTGGTAGCTTTTAACAAAACGAAGGGCATACGATTTCTGTTGAACTAATCTCCATTCAGTGGTTAATTATGGCAATAGATAACCTAAAATTGCTGTTTCAGTAATCAAGGTTAAAGAATTCAGTTTTCGTATAGAATGCATTCATATAGGGTGGTTTATTTTTATCCACATGAATATTATGTTTTTAATTTAAAAAAATGATGGTGTCCGAAGTAATTTTATTAATAGAAATGTTCTTCATAAATGTATCAATTTAATATAATATATTTACACTAAATAATTTATACTTGTTTTAGTAATCCATTTTATAGCATATATTAAAATACACCTAAAATATTTCCATGTTTCACAACTTGCTTTTGCGTAAATCTTTAAATGAATCATAAGAGAAAAATTTTGTTTAAATAATATTATAGACAAGGTAATCTCGCAAACTCATGCGTTAACAGTAAAAAATCATACCATTCTAAATTGAAGTATCATCTTTGGAAAATCCAATATTAATATTTTATTGCATGGTGATGTAAGCAATTACTCCTTCCTCGTCGTTAAATTTTCTTATGCAACTGTTTTAAGCAAAGTACAGCATTTTGTTTGTCTAAATAATAACGTTATGAAGTGTAGAACAATAATCCTGACTTTTGTGAATACCTAAATAATGGTCACAGGAATTATTTACAATTCCTGCCCATGCAACTAAGTAAGTTTCATGACCTATGCGTTTTATTAGACTGGAACTTGAAGTTGAAAGGCCATATAGCAAAATTTTTACATAAAAAAACCTCAGATAACTGCCATGCTACAACGAAACTTAATAAGTCACTTAACCTATTTACAAGGCCTCAATACAAACTTACTGGGACTATTATTGACAAGTTTGGTTTCTTGGGTGCATTGGTGATACACGTGCAGAGGAGAGTGTTAAAGGTGATAGCGAGATTATGAATACATATTGAAAATTGAAGGCTGCAGACACTAACAAACGAAAATATTATTGAGAGAAGCTTTACAAAGAGTCATATCGTATGCTACAAAATTGAATTTTTTATTTTTTTTTTTTGGAGGATAGGAAGAGGACAAAAATGTAATTTGAAAAAGTATTAATAAGGGAAAGGGGGAGCAAGATTTTTCTCTAGTTAAGTCGTACATGAATGGAATATTGGGATTTAAGATATCATGAATTCAAGAAAAGGTATAACAGCTCGTGCAGATGTTTTGTGGCCTCTCTCTGAGAAGTTTCCCCATAATCATAATCTTCAGATTCAACTGAAGGTATTCGTTTAACACCTGCACTTTTGTTCATCTAGAATCCAAGAAATATCAGTCAGTTTCAACCTAACAATGAGATCAATAACTTAAGCAATAGCATATGAATAATGTAATAAAAAGTGGAATCACGCCTTTAATTCTTCTTGGAGCTTCAAATAATAATAAAAACAAGTGACTATATAATAGGATATGCTAATACAAAGCGGACCGGGAAAAAATAGACCACCAAAGTTAGGATTATTGCTGCATTCTCCAAAGGAGTAAAAATGTCCAAAATTAAAAGTCAACATCATGAAAGGAAAAATGATGTTACGTTTCGAAAGAGTGTAGCAGGAATCCAAAAATGAACTTACTTGGATTACTGATCTAGCAATTAAATATGGTTGAAATGAACAGAGAATGATTGAGATTGTTCAACATTGCATATTTTTGCTGCAGTTGTTACTTGTTACCTAAGGCATAAATAATCACCGTGATAGTTGCGCTATTACTATCTGCGTAAATGCGCAACACCTAAAAACGTTATTTCATCTCCAATACTATTCGCTGATATCCAGGAGTCTCTTTGTACGAACTGTACCAAAAAAAGAGCAAATTATAGTTGTTGTTTGGCTCAGGAAGATCTCAGAGAATCTGCTGAGCACAAACAAAAAAAAAAGTGAAAATATTTCATTAACGATAGGACAAAAAACTCATTCGAAATGAATTAGATATTTCTAGTGTTAGTTGTGAGCAAAAGAAAAAATAAAAATTCTCCATTTATTTTCTAAGTCACTAATAAGTTAAAAAAAAACTTAAATAGCACATGTTATTTTTGGCTCTCCTGGTATGAAATGCAACATACTTCTAGTGCATAAATATCTGGCTTAAAAAATTCACTCACTCATTCCAAATGTCTCCAATCAAGCAATGGTTTCCTACTTGAAAGAGATCACCGCAAGCACATGGATTAAAAGTATTAAGTTTCTACCTCCTTTAAGGGATTTCTTGTGTACGAAGTTTCTTTTCTAACTCATTGCGTAACTGGCATTTGATCGAAGAGTAGACTTTTTTTTCCCTATCTTACCGTAAAGCTAGTTTATCAACGTTTTTTCTACAGTGCACACTGAGTGGACTCTTTGGGGTTTGTTTTGATGTATTCTGAAAAGCCTTTGTAAGAAAAACGAGTTTCAGAGAACAGGAAAACAAAGATTGGATTCACGGGATTATTCACCTCGTTCAGAAGAAAATAGAGATTAGACTATTTATAGATGCGTGATTACTTTATAAAATATAACTGAGATCACAAATGGCCTACTCGATAGATCAGGAATAAAATAAAAATAAATGATCAGTTCTTGACTTTATATTTTTAAAATTCATCTACTGAGACTTTTTTTAGAAAAATGTCCAACAACGTAATAAAATTGGACGTATCTATTTTGCACAAAAACTTATTGTTTTCGTTTTATGGGAACCTTTATATCTAATTCACTGCGGAATCTAATATAATTTATTGTTCCAAAATATCCTAAGAATTGTTTGAAGGATTCTTTATGGATAGGATTTTTTTTTCAACTGTTTCTGGAAACGCAAGTGTTTATTTTGTATGCATGCACCCCAATGTGAATGTTGAAAATTATGAAATAAAAAGCCTGGTTAGAAATTTTAGATACAAATCAAGATTTGTGTTTGATACAAGAAGAATAAAATAATCTGCAATTTTGAGAAATACTGTGTCACATGCCTTTTTTGGAACAATTAACATCTGTTTAGTTTCATATTCCGCCTCAAAACTTTAGTGTTTGTCAGGAGTTTCGTTCTTCTTCCGGGGAAAAAATGCAAAAGCTATAATTTGTAATAATCTGCCTGATATTACATAAAAGAAAAAAAGGTACTCGCCCTTATATTATTGTAACACCGAATAACGTAGCCATACCATAATTATCAATTTCATTGATCAAGACGGAAATAAAGCACTAATAAAAATTGTAGCAAATATGACAAACTTCTCGCAGTACTAGGTTCACGAGGTATCACTACTGTAAAAAAAATGACAATTTCGCAGATGGATTAGAATCGTACCTTGAAGAAGAATAAGTTACTCCTTAGTATATTTTGCTTCTCACTGCTTCCGTCATAGACAATTCATTATAATCCGTGGTAGAATTGGCAATATTTAGGATAATCGATTCATCAAAATAATTAGATGATAACCTCCTTCCAAAGCTGACAGAAGTTGTCTAGAATAGCTGTCTGTGATATTACAAACTATAGACTGCATTGATCATTAATAATTGCACAAACTCTAAACCATCCATTTGTTCATTGGTCATCATCAGATGCTTGGCGATGTGCCACACCAGTCCTCTCCAGATTGTCCTGTGGTATGGTTTTCTGGAGGTTTCAACATCTGAAGATTAGTTAATCCAGACAAACCATCCATCTGATTGAGAGTCTACCCCCTTCCTATTTTTCCGGGAACTTTACCTTCTATTACTGTATTGAGAAATACTCCTTGCATCCTTTCGATGTATGGCGAAAGGAATATTTCTCCTTCCATCCTATTCCAACTTTCCGCTGTCAATATCCTTAATGAACCTTAACGTTCTACCAATCCTTTCTAGCTTCATTCCGTTTGTCCGGATTTCAGCATGTGATAACCTCAACAGCCTTCTGTCAACGTCATGTCAAGTTCTTTGTCTAATGAGAACTTAAAGGCATTTAGGCTATTTCCTCATGGTCCAACTGTAGACTTCGTAGTGTTGTGTAAGTGTCTAATTCAACACAATCATTTCTATCATCATAATTCTTAACAATACTCTCAGAGAGGTGTAAAGAATCTTATGATAGTACTACATGAGAAGGTACATTATTACAAACTTTCTACAATATTCCTTCAGATTAGCCTATTATCAGATCTTATAGTTCTGTCTTCAAAGGCACTCTTTGCTTATTTGTTTAGATAATCGTCACTTCCCATTCTATTTAATTGACCATATCAGCTGAGATTAGCTCAGCTAACAATGAAAAGTTCTTTTCTAATATCCTTGTTTTTAATACGATGCTGCCATTCATGCCATCTGTTTAGTCTTCTAATTTTTCACAGGACTCATATCTTTTATCTCTAGTCTTTGATCAAAAGTTTTATTTCTAATCCATCTCTCAGATCGATAACTTAAAATTGGTTTGAACACTCTCTTGTATACAGCAAGTTTATTGTATTGTCTGATATTTGTTTTTCCATATATAAATGTATCAGTTGACTTTCTACCCTTTACAAATTTATCCTGTGTTTTATTTCTAAATTTAATTTGCCATCCTCACTCAAATCATCTGCATAAAGTAAGAGATTTAATATCAGGTTTCATATCACTTTCCTTCATAATGTAATCCATTATAGATGATGAATAACAGTGGAGATAAGTGCATCATTGTCGCACACCTAACTTAACATCAAACCATCTTTCTGTACCTCCTTCAATTCTAACTGCTAATTTAGAACTCAAATAGAGATAATGTATTGCATGATATACTGTACCATTTATATCTTATTACTGGAGCGTTTTGAACAGGTTTACTCTTTGTACCTTGTCACATGCCTTTTTCAGATCTACAAACTTAAATCCAGATCCTTGTTATATTCCAATGATTTCTCAACTATTTGTCTTAAAATCAAATTCTGATTCTGACAACTTCTGTTTGTTTTATTCTCATGCCACAGTATTTCTAGTAGGGAAATACCTTTTGTAATTTCAAATTTGTAATTTGAAATAAGACAAATCACATTTTCTTATTTCCATTTTATAGATGGTACTATAATAGTTCTTCTCCACTCATCTGAAATTCGACTATCTGACCAGTCCTTTTAGGTTTTAGAGTATAGCCACTGTACAACTTTCATTCCTCCATGTTTTCGTATTTATGGTAGAATATCATCTATTTCAGGTTTCTAATAACTTTTCTACTTCAAGCGCAGAAAATATATTCGAGATGGCATTCCTGGTGAGTATTTTCTACCACCATCTTTCAAAATAATTACTCCACGTATCAAGAATATTTTCAGTTTTATATCCATTTTATTATCTCTAAATCCTTCTACAGTGCTATTTACTCCATTCCTTAGTTTTTTCCCATGGGCTGAAGAATATTTTATCACCACACTAAACAATTACAGACAATATTGACTGAACATGTAAATCCGAATGACCAGCTCCAAATATCCTAAACAAATAAAAAAATGTATATACCTGTTCGAAAGAGAAGGCCGGGTAGACTTCAAAAAAGAATATTAGATGGATAATGAGACTGGAACAGACCCATATGGCCTATATTTGTAATTATTAAAAAAATAAAGAAATTTCATTTAAATTTAAGATATCGTCATAATTAAATTATTGGCATGTGCAAGATATTATATTATATAAGACTATCTATAATATAATATATTATATAGATATATTATATATTATAATATTATATAATATATTAGTAGTAGGGTGGTCACTTTGAACAAGATCAAGATAAGATAAGGAATCATGATGTGATTGGTTGATAAGAATATGACGTTTTGTGGGTGTGACGTCATGAGTTTGTAATGTTAGGAATTTCCCTGGGGGCATATGTGTCAGTGGCGTCAGTTCTTGTGATTTGGATCACTTATGGAATTATGGGTGATGGTAGAGATAAGGATTCGTGTTGTAATTGGTGGTGCACTTCTGACAAGATCAAGATCAAGATAAGATAAAGAATCGTGTCGTGGGTCTGTGTTGTTTTCAGATGTAAATAAGTGACGTCATTTGTTAGTTGTAAATAAGTGATGTTATTGTTTTGAATGGAAAGGATGATATATTAGTGGATAAGGAATCGTGTCGTGATTGGTGGGACACTTCTGACAAGATCGAGATCAAGATAAGATAAGGAATCGTGACGTGGATCTTTGTTATAATAGATTTTGGAATGTTTGGAATTTCAATGGGGCCCTTGTCTGTCAGGGACATCATCTGGTGTGTTTGGTTCTTTTATGGTGAATTATTTATGGTGAAATAATTCACCAAATATATATGGTGAAATATATTTGTTCTTTTATGGTGAATATGGTCAATTCCTATCTCTAAATATCACTTTTTGGCTGATATTTAGAGATAAGAATTGACTTTATGTCTTTGCAAATTTCTGGGGAACATATGTCTCTCTGATATCACATGGTGTTTTGGTTTGGATATGGAATTGTGGGCGATGTTTTTGAGATAAGACATCTTGGAATTTTCCCAGGGTGACACACATCCGTCATTGTCATCATGTTTTGTGTTTGGTTGTTTATAGATGGGTGTACTAATTTTCCAATACATTTTGGGGTATTTCTTTCCTGTTAAAGGGTGGGAATTCTTTCAGTAGAGTAGAGTCTAGATGGCGGCAGTGTTTAGGATTTTCTGAATAATTTAATTATATGCTAATATCACCCAAACAAACATTTTTTTTCTTCTATAGATGGGTGTACTAAATTTCCAATACATTTTAGGGTATTTATTTCCTGTTAAAGGGTGGGAATTCCAAGAGTAAGTCGTGAAGGCAGCACTCTTTCAATCTTTTCTGAATAATTTAATTATATGCTGGTGTCCCTCAAACATACACTTTTTTTATACATTTTGGGATATTTCTTTCATGTTAAAGGGTCGGAAATTTTAGAGTATAGTAGAGTCTAGTGACGGGTGTGATTAGACTATTCTGAATAATTCAATTATATGTTGGTGTCCCTCAAACATACACTTTTTTTTTGCTCCGGTGTTATGACTATCAGTTGGAGGTGACATCACTAAAAGATTATTGGCAAATGACAACCTCTTTTCGAATTAACTTTATCTTCTTTACTAATGTTTGGGTAATGGTGTTTTTTAGTTTACAGGAAGAGAAAAATAGTGGAACGAACACACACACACACACACACACACACACACACACACACACACACACACACACACACACACACACACACACACACACACACACACACACACACACACACACACACACACACACACACACACACACACACACACACACACACACACACACACACACACACACACACACACACACACACACACACACACACACACACACACGCAAAAAGGTTGAAAGAACGAAATTTCTGTAATAACCTGAAAAACTATTTGACCGTTAATTCCTTCGCATAGGGTCATACTGTCATTTGTTGACTAATATATCCGGCAGCGATTGGTAATTGTTGTGTCTACTTGTGAACTTTTCTGACTGGGAGGGATTGGAATTCTCCTGGTCTTACTTGAGCGTTTCATAATACATTCCAAACGTCATCTTTTTCATGACTCATATTCTTCCTTTGATGTTTTACGCAGTATTATCAGTATTATCAGTTCGTGGAAGTACGACTGTTTTTCTATAGTTGACTACTTAATTTAGATTACTATCCGATTGGTTCTCTGTTTAATTCCTTCCCAGAGTTGCTCATGCTATGTTTTCCTTAGCTTGGTGGGAAAGTCTACGCGCCTTTTTTGTTTAGGGTAAGCCTTATTTCCTGTTTCGAATTCGACTGCTCTCAGGGTATGGAATTCTGACAAGTGAAACGATTTTTTTTTCAAATCGAATGGTTATTTTGTGTATTTTACTTTAAAAATTCAGTTTAACTACATATTCTAACAGAAGAACTGAGCAAAATTAATAAAAAAAAAATATATGTGAATTATTTTCCAACACTGTAGATTTCTCATTAAGTCTTATCTTAAAGATATCTCTCTTATCTCGCCAAATTGTTGTACCTAGGTGAGAAATCGTGTGATTAGTTTGGAACTCTTCATTCTTGTGGGAAATTATTGCTGTAGTAAATAATGCTTGCATTTATTTATTTTTTTAAAACCAATATGACTATTAATTTTACCTTCGATTCCTTGTGCACTTAACCTCTGTAACTGTAATTTATTTATTTTATTTATTTTTTCTTTAGCATTAGTAATTTTAAGTAACGAATATGAGACAAACATGGTTTTGAACTCTCCACAGCATTTTTCTACAGCAAATTTTTAAGAGTTTTAGTAACGTGTCGGTTTAAAATATCTAATGGCTCTGTGAAATAACTAAATTCTAACAGTATTGTGATTTTCAGGTGAAATCTTCTCCACTAAAATTCTGGATATTAATTTAATACCCGATTATTTCTTTTGCTTCCAAGAGTTGACAGTTTCATGAAATATTTGAGGGTTGCATGAACAAATAAGACTTTTAATTCACTGAGTCAAAAAAAAATTCTCTGGTTAGTTTGTGGCATGAAATTTCACAAGTAAAAAAAATTTTATGGTCTTACTTAAATTTGTATAACACATCAACGACACCCAATTTGTTCATTTAAATTTGCACATTTTATTTGAATGATATATTATTTACAAATTGTATTTACTGAATCTGACACACAGAAAATAAATAAATTGAAAAATACGTCAAAGGTTCTTCCCATGCTTGTGGAATTGCCATCATGTGGTTTTTGACAATGTGACTCTCATCTGAAAGTTAATTTTCATTTGGCGATCGTTGGGAATTTATTACTGTAGTAAAATTAAGGGTTGCATATTTATTTTTTTTGAAAACCAATACATATACTTCTGAGAATTATTAAAAGCACAGAATCTTTCGTTATGTTTCCAAAAGCATTTAAAAGTACACGTTATGTTTTCACGTTTTAGACATCCAATATCATTTAAATCAAGAACAGGCCTCCCTATTAACCTTATTAATGTTTTGATTTTTCTCTTCCTTTGGCGAGTAATATTTGATATTTGCATGTTGATTCTATCATCCAATTTCTTAGTTTGTCCAGAGATAGAGAACAAATTTCTCACTTCAGCTGATGATTATATTTTATTAATCAAGAATGCTGTTTTTTAACTCTTTCAGGTAATTCTTTCCAACTACAAAGTGATTTTGTCAATGCATATCTTACAATAATTCCATCAGAAATACAAATTTCTTTAGGAAATAAACCCACCACACAATTCCTTATCTTGATCTTGATCTTGTCAGAAGCGCACCACCAATGACATCACGAATCCTTATCTCTACCATCACCCATAATTCCATACGCGAACCAAATCACAAGAACTGACGTCACTGACACATATGCCCCAAGGGAAAGTCCTAACATTACAAACTCATGACGTCACACCCACAAAACGTCATCTTCTTATCAACCGATTACGTCACGATCCCTTATCTTATCTTGATCTTGTTTAAAGCGACCACCTACTATTACTACTTATATTATATAATATTATATATTAAAGACGACATAGTAGTGGTAACTTTATGAATTTCTTATTGACATATATTGATTATCGAAGGCGAGACGTGTGTTCAAAGGTACTCCTTACTTTTCACTGCACCTAGACCGTGGACCTACTGACAAAAAAAAAAGGTTCACAATGAATCAAAGATATTATATTACTTTTGCAGACAACTCATGCGGGGTGTTATGCCGTCCATTAGCGCTTCCGTTCCGAGTTTGTTAATTAAAATAATAATAAAGGAAAGAAAAAACAACGCAAGTAATTCTAATGATTCTGTTGACAATCTCTTAAACCGCAAATGTTACATGTACATTCTGAATATTTATGACTATAAGATAAAATGTTGCTTTGGCAACTCCCCTAATATCTGCGGTATGTTAGGGAGAGGCAATAATGTGAATAAGATCTACAAGTAAAAAATCTTAAGCTCTTCCGAGCCGAATACACATGTATGCGTGTGAGGACGGACAAAAATGAAACTATGTCTCAATGGAAGAATTCAGAATTGTAGCACAAATGGCATACCATACGACTGTGGGATTAATAAACGCCTAGAACATGGTTCTAGGTGTTTATCAGAACTTTATTGCGTTCATATATATGATCATACACTGCAGTTACAAGAGATGTTGGAATATAATTTAGTTGCAAATACTGATTGCAATCATCGAAAAAGTTTTTGGAGGGGGGTAGGTGTTTTCCCATAATGATAATACTCGCATAAGGACAGCTGAAGAGATTATAGCTTCCAAAAATCCGCCTTCTTGGCAAGTAGATACTCTGGTTATCAAAGGCAAGATCGAGCAG
The DNA here is from genome assembly GCF_054136105.1 of Typopeltis vanoorti. Classification (NCBI taxonomy): domain Eukaryota; kingdom Metazoa; phylum Arthropoda; class Arachnida; order Uropygi; family Thelyphonidae; genus Typopeltis; species Typopeltis vanoorti. The sequence goes on along the minus strand of NC_143566.1, from coordinate 34,185,328 downwards.
CCGACACATTCGAACTTCGATTTTTTTCCCCACTATGTTAGAAAATTCACGCATTCAATATTACAAATATGTGTCCGGAATTTTTCATAAAGATACCTTTGACTGGAATATTATTATTTGATGAAATGAAAATATGCTTCAATATCGCATAATGTAAAATTACACGTTGTTTTAATCGTTGTATAAAAACTCTCTGCTTCTCAGTGTCTGTATAAGTCCCACTTGTAGTCATCCTTAGCAGTTTAAATTCCGAACACTGCTATGCTATCGATTAGAGCGTAAACATATCTTAACAATCAGAATACAGCTCGTATAATCACGAGCGTCAGTAGCGTAACTCCGGTGGTATCGCTGGTAGAGTGAAACAACCAGGGATCAAATCCTGTAGAGATTCCTGAAGAAATGTTTTCTTTGGTTTTTTTAATTGTGTATCGAGTTAGTCTTCTCGGACCAAGGCCGTGTAGAATTAGAAGCGTATAGAATCTTTAACACCTATTTTTCTGAACATCCTGAGTTACTGACCGTAATTGAATTTATTGAAGATAACTAAAGACTAGTATCAGAAACAGGTAAATGAAATTTTCAAGGATATCCTTAACTAATGTTCGCTTCCAACGGTGGGGAAGACTTAAAAAAAATATATGTAACTTTTCGAAAATAGAAGAAACTAGTGGTGGGGCCTGTTGTATCTTTTTCTTTCGAAAGCGGCAACATTCCTTAGTGTTTGTCAACTGTTTGTGGCATTTGTTTCATTAGAAGTCGAGTTTATTAGAAACGCACTGCCAAGAGCGACATAGTGTTTTAACGAACGGTCGGGAAATGAATTTCAAACAGAGAGCTGTGATTGACTTTTGTGTTAAACTTGGTAAACGTTTTACCGAAACGCATCTAATGCTTCAGAAAGCATACGGTGATGAATGCTTATCCCGTACTCAAGTTTACGAGTGGTTTAAGCGATTTCAAAGTGGTTGGGAGACGCTTGAGGACGAGGAAAAGCTGGGCTGAGCGAAGTTAACATCTAAATAGTGCGTGATTTCATCAAAGAAAACCCTAAATCGACTGAGAGATTGATTGAAGATGAATTGGTGATTCCAAAATGAACTGTGCACAACATTTTGATCGAGAGTTTGGGCCTTCGTAAATTGAATTTGCGATTTATTCCACAGAAGTTGACCAACGACCAAACAATGAATCGAACTGAACTGCAAGGACCACATTAAAACCGCTCGTAAAGACTCAGACTGCCTTGAAACGATCGTTACTGGTGACGAAACATGATATTTTGAGTATGAGCCCGAAATAAAGCGCCAGAGTGCTGAGTGAAGACCATCAGAATGGAGTGGAGACCACCTGATTTGTTTCTACGATTCCAAGGGCATTATCCACAAAGAAGTCGTTCCGCCTTGCAAAACGGTCAATGGTGAGTTTTATCTCGAAGTTTTCAAGCGATTAATAGCGAGATTTCGTCGCGTACGGCATGAATATAGTGACGACCGACAGTTCGTCAAAACATACTGTCACTCAGCTTCTAATGAAAGAAATCTCGTCAACAGTTGCCACAACATGAAGGTTGCCGCTTTCGACAACAAAAACATAAAACACGTGCCATCACTAGTTTCTTCTATTTTAGAAAAGTTCGATTTCTTTTTGGACAGAAGGTGTATATATATATACATATAGACATCTGACTTCATAAAAATCTCAATCTTTAGAAAATCTACACACACGGATAAATACCTGCATGCATCTTCACATCGCTATCCAGCACAGAAAGTAGGTATCATCTCAACTCTAGGGCATCGTGCCACCAGATCTGTAGTCAAATGATGAAGAGCTAAAAAATGAACTACAATGTCTAAAAAGAACCTTCATGAGTAATGGCTACTCTTCAAAAACTATTAACAAGCATCTATACCCTACCATCAAAACAACTCAGAAACACAGGACAACCCCAAAGGTTATATCTCCTTACGATACATTATCGCGCTCTCCAAGAAACTACGAAGAATTTTAAGAACGTTTAACATAAAAAACGTGCTTCTCTACTCTTCCCAAATTAAGATCAATTATATGCAAACACAAACCAGCTCACAACCATCTACAGTTCCCAGGAGTGTACAAAATTACGTGTGACTGTGGTAAGCCATACTATGGCCAGACTGAGAAATCCATCCAGAACACCAGAGAGACAATGTCTACAAAATAAGTAGAGCAAGTGTCCTGTCAAGCCATGTCCTGTTTTCAGTAAACACAAATAATGAAGGCCGCCAACATGAGATAAACTGGACAACTTCAAACCTTCATATATGCTACGACGAGGTAGAACGCCACATAGTCGAGTCTAAGGAAATTGTTATGAACCCTCATAATATAAACAGTAACCTTAGTTACAATTTACCGGACTCACTCAACTCAGCTATCAGATTCTGGCGCACTTGTGAAGTCGCACGCGCACAGATGCCTAACAATAGAACTTTAACACGGACTGTAGCTCCAGTTCAAAGTTAACTGTAGTTTATAATAGTCGAATTTCAGTGGCACAATGTTTCTTTATAGTGTTTTTTATTTGTTTTCTGTTTCTTAACGCCTGAAAAAGTCAGCATTCCTACAAAACATATTGCATTGTGAGTAGTAGGGTGGTCACTAGTGACCAGATCAAGATCAAGATAAGATAAGATCGTGACGTGATTGGTTAATGACGTCATTGTGTGTGACGTCATGGGTCCGGAATGTTTGGAATTTCCCTGGGGGCATATGTGTCAATGGCTTCGGTTGTTATGTTTTGGTTCGCATATGGCATTATGGGTGATGGTAGAGATAAGGATTCGTGTTGTGATTAGTGGGACACTCTGAACAAGATCAAGATCCAGATAAGATAAAGAATCGTGTGGTGGGTGTGTGTTGTTATGAGATGTAGAAAGTGAAGTCATTTGTATTTGTAAATAAATGACGTCTTTGTTATTTGTAAATAAATGACGTCATTTGTTATTTGTAAATAAATGACGTCATTTGTTATTTGTAAATAAATAACGTTATTTGTTATTTGTAAATAAATGACGTCATTTGTTATTTGTAAATAAGTGACGTTGTTGTTTTGAATGGAAAAGGGAGATATATTAGAAATAAGTATTCGTGTTGTGATTGGTGGGACACTAGTGACAAGATCAAGTTCAAGATAAGATAAGGAATCGTGACGTGAATGTTTGTTGTTATGAGATGTAGATAAGTGACGTCATTTGTTATTTAAATCAGTAATAAGTGACGTTGTTGTTTTGAATGGAAAAGGGAGATATATTAGTGTATAAGGAATCGTGTCGTGATTGGTGGACTCTTCTGACAAGATCAAGATCAAGATAAGATAAGGAATCGTGACATGAATGTTTGTTGTTATTGATTTTAGGATGTTTGGAATTTCACTGGGCACCCCCCTTCTGTCAGAAACATCACATGGTGTTTTTGGTTTGTTTATTGCCTTGTGGGTGATATTTAGAGATACGAATCGTGACGTTATGTGTTTGGAAATTCATAGTTTCGAGGTTTTCTGAATAATTTAATTATATGCTATGTCACTCAAACATACAGTTTTTTTCCCTTCTATAGATGGTTGTACTAATTTCCAATACATTTTGTAGTATTTCTTTACTGTTAAAGGGTGGGAATTCTTAGAGTATGTTGTGATGGCAGGCGTGATTAGGTTTTTCTGAATTATTTAATTATATATACTAATGTAACTCAAACACACTTTTTTTTCCATAGTTCATCCGTATTTTCTTCTATATTCATATTCTAATCAAGTTCATATTTTATTCATAATTCATCTGAATATTTTGATTTGTCTAAATTAAGATCTTAAAGTTCAATAAATAAATAAATAAATAAATAAATCGTGTGTGAATTCACGGTGATATCAAAAGTGTTCTTACTTAAACATACATAACACATCAAAGACACTGTTTGTACTTTTAAGTTTACATATTTATTTCACAGATATTATTTATAATGCAATATGCAGAAATAGGAATTTACATATACCACTAATGCAAATTGTGTTTTTATTGGCGTAACATTTCTTTGATGAAGCATGTTTGATTGCCTGATTTTGATACTACTTCCCAAATGATTATGGCAATTTCTGAGGTCACTAATATTAGCAGTACTGCTATAAAAGCAAGTAACTGCCACTTTTGCGATGGTTCTTGATTTTCACCTGCAAAGAAAAAAAATCATTGATAGTAATGGAAAAGTTAGCAGATTACTATAACCCTAATACATTAGTTAGTTTTTGAAGTATCAAAGCTTTACAGAAACATACAAATTTATCACATGAAACCGTGAAAAGTTGGTTAGCAACACAACCTACGTATGTGAGACATAAACCCATTAGAAGAAAGTTTAAATGCAATCAAATCAAAGTCCCGACACTTTTACACACATTTCAATGTGATTTGGCATATATATCATCCCTTGCAAAAGAGAATGGGGATGTGTGTTTCCTTCTTGTATGCATTGATTGTTTTTCCCGATTTGCGTGGGTTCGAACACTGAAGAAGAAATCAGCAGACGATGTTGTTAATGCTTTCGAGTCTATTTTTAAAGAGGAAGTGCCATGTTACATAAACACTGATCAAGGAAAAGAGTTTTGCAACAAGAAAGTTCATACAATGTTTATAAACCATAATATTCATTTCTACACGACCAGGAGTGAAATGAAAGCACCCATTGTAGAAAGATTTATCAGAACATTGAAAAAAAAAGATCTACAAATGGATGACGTATACTAAAAGTAAAAGTTATACGAAAGTTTTGCCGACCCTTGTACATACTTATAATCTCACACCACACCGCACTATCGGTATGGCTCCTTCGCAAGTTAACCTTCACAACGAGGATCGTGTTTGGAAATATTTGTACGGAACCCAAGAGGAGACTACCAAACCAAAATTTCACGTAGGTGATAGTGTGGTTTTAAGTGATCATACTCACAAATTTAGAAAAGTATTGGGGTAACTGGACACGAGAATTGTTCACTATTGCTCAGGTTATTAATAGAAACCCTGTAGTATATAGAGTTCGCAGTCGGGACGGAGAGATAGTGGAGGGAACTTTCTATGAACCTCAACTGCAAAAGGCTAATATACCCAATGAACTTCCGGAAGACGTGTATCTATTCGAACAAGTACTTAAGCACCGCAAACAGAAAGGAAAGCTTCAGTATTTTGTTAAGTGGCTTGGTTATCCCTCATCGTATAATTCTTGGGTTCGTAGCGAAGATGTTTTATTAACCCTTCCCAGTAATGCCAGTATGAAAATGTTTCCTACAAACACGCAAACGAAATTTCAAGTGGAATTACCACACAAGATCAGACTTAAAGGTAAATGGGAAGTTGCTCTTGCCGAAATTCATCTTCCGGGAGAATTTAATAACATCGATTCCGGTTACGATGAGTTTCATATGATATATGCAATTGGAGGAGGAGTCAACAATATCGACAACAACAACATCACAGGAAATAAAGTTTTCGAAAAGTCTAAAGAAGGATTTTACAAAGTGTACAAGATTCCCCAGGGCAGTTACAATTCACCCTATGAACTTCTTCAAGCAATGTTTGATGTGAGTTCTGTGATTACTGGAAAAAAGAACCCAAATAATACTATTTCTCTGACAGTCCCGAAAGATTATAACCTTTTGTTTCCCAAGGAGGCCTCGAGTTTGGGTCTTCTACTCGGTTTTAATCAGATTGGTGTTAAACTGAAAGGTACAATCACAGGGAAATATCCAGTTGATATAAAGAGGGGTGTAGTAGCCTCATATTTTGTTTATTCTGATTTAATCCAAGAACAGATTGTTGGTGATACATGTGCACCATTGTTATGAGTTGTTCAGTGCAGCACAAAGTGTTCCTTCGTTTTTGCTCAACCTGATTATTATCCATTACGAAAACAAACATTTCAGTCAATTAGCATTGAAATTCGTTCTGATAGCGGCGAGTTGTTCCACTTTCGTGGTGGCAAGACAATAGTTAAATTACAGTTCCGACAAGTGAAGGATGACTGATTATCTCAGATATTACACATTGCAGGCAGGTGGGGCTCAAATGTTTACAGGACCCCCAATACAGCGTGAGTACGGATTAGGTAGCATTTTCAGAAGTGCCTTCTCCTTTCTAAGTCCACTTTTAAAACCTGCAGCTCAATTTGTCGGTCATCAAGCCTTAAAAGCCGGTCAGCATATGATTGGAGATGTATTGGAAGGGGTACTTGTACGTCGAGCCTTTATAAACAGAGCATCAGAAGCTGGGAAAACCATTGCTGAAAAGGCTCAGAGTCGATTACTTCAGACAGGTCAAGGAAGCAAGAAGAAAAAACGAATACTAAAAAGCGCAAGCGAGATGACATCTTTTGCTGACGATATGATGTCAGAGTTAGATCTTTTTTCCCACCCTCGTGTCAACATGTGTGTGGAAAGAAGTTCTTATGTCACTTACCAACCAATATCCAGTACTTATTGGACTGGTCGCTAGAGATGGATTTAATGGCACTTTCAACAGAAATCCACTTAATTTTCATCATTTCAATATGAATTTTCTTGTAGTGATAGCTGACGGTATTCAGTATCCCTCACAACCTTTGACTCCGAACTTCAAAGAAAGACATTACAGCAGATGTTGCATGTCATTGTTCACATCACTAGGTAAATGGAACAGAGACTGTGGTAATGACATTTCTTATGAAGAATACGTAAAGGGAAATGTTCTCTATGGATTTGACTTATCGCCAGATCAAAATGCCATTGCCCCCCATGTCAGCCTATTAAGAAGAGGAAGTGTGCGACTCGAAGTTAAATTTGCTCAACCTCTTCCTGAAAACATCACAGTAGTTCTTTATGCAGAATTCAAGTGTACGTTATCGGTAACAAAGGATCGTTCTGTGTTACTGGACTATGAACACTGAACAATTAGTAAGCATACTAGAGTTAGAACCCACCACAAGAAAAGTGGGTTTAGGAGTTTCTGTTCGTGATGAATTGCCACAATATCCGATCAGAAAACAGTCGATGTTCGTCGTGAACACCGATCCGATCTGGTTGCCAGGACAACATTGGCAAGCTATCTATATTAAAGACAAACACGGTGAATTTTTCGATAGCTTTGGTCGTCCACCTGAAAACGATATTGTTAATTTTCTGAATATTAACACTAATAAATGGCATTATAATCCTGTAGCTGTACAAGCTAAGGAATCTGTCGCGTGTGGTTTGCATTGTGTGTATTTTTTAATATTGAGATGTCGTGGTCTTTTACAAAATATTATTAGCAAATGTTATTCTAAGGATTTGTGGTTAAATGATATTGTAGTATCTAATGCTTTTACAGATCATTTACTGAAAATAAAACATAATAATTAAAAAAAATGTTTTTTTCACTTACCATTTTTTCCACACCAGTTTCTTATTCCCACGCAGCTTTCGGGGAGATAAAGAGATGAATTTGGTATTCCTTCGAGCTCACTTGCGGGGAGGGATTGGAGTGGAAGCATTTTTTTCACTGGGACTGGCTGCCGTTGATGGTTGATAGGAATGGTTCTAGGTAATTGGTTTGTTCGGTAAAGGTTCTGCACGTGGTAGTCTATGTTCCTGTTGCTCTCCTTCTGTGTGAGTCAATTGGTTTTTCAACTCTAAATACTTTTGCAGAACATTTAAATATGCTTTTACTTTTTCATCTGCATGTTTATTTCTTATTTTTAAAATGGCACTCATTTCGTCATCGAGTGTGTACAGTTCACGCTCCTCTGGTGATTGGAGAAGCGTAAATTTTTTAAACATATTCATTTTCTAATAAGTGAAGTCAATAAAGGAACAATGATACTGCCTAATAATGGGAACAGTGCCTCCCCCGTGCCGTGAAACCAGTTTTCTTCTGGTAATGAAGGGAAGCGATTTGTTACTTAGTGCTCTTATAATTTTTTTTTCCTTCGTAGGCGTGACTTCTGATTATGTTTTAGTGGAATATTTCCACATAAAACATTTTTGCATATTTCACAGAGTGTGGTGATTTGGCTGGAGGTGCAATGTTTTAAAGCATCATTTGCTTGTTTGGGAGAGGAATGAGATAAGTACTTGATGAGATATTCATAGCGTTTGAGTTTATCAGCTATTCAGGGATACCAAGCGTAAAATCTCAGGTGTTTCCTGTCTAAAGTCTAAAACTAAATATGAGTGGGGTTCGCATGTTGCATCTTTATAAATCTGAACTAACACGTTCGTTTGTCCTGGAAATACTTGGGAAGCTAAATGAGAAAACTACAAAGAGTCTCGGGGATTTTTAAAAGCAATAACATAATGACTATTGAGAGAAATTATACGAAAATGTTTAACTTTACAGAATAAATTTTGTGTCAGTAGAATGACACTAAGGTTATGGTGATGTGAACCTTTTATGAATACATCAGCGATTTCCATGCTGTCCTTAGCCTGGTGAACCAAATCATCGATTATGAGTAAATTTCTCACATTAGAATCAAATTCAGGTAACTTCAAACCATTCACGAATTCTATATTGGTAAATTTTTTAAATTTATCTTGATTTTCACTGTAACAGTAAATGATTCGCTCCGGTGGTGGTTTGATTAGTTGATTACAATGTTCTATGAGAGACAACACGAATGTTGTTTTTCCTGACTGAGTAGCTCCGGAAATTATACATGTAAATGGATGTATGAACATATCAAAAGTGATAACATAATAAGACTGTGATTATTTTTTATATAATCAGAGATCATGTAAAAACAAATAGATACTTGTTTTAATATAAAAAAAATCTCCTTGTCAAAATTTTTTTTTAACTTTAATATTATTTTATCACAGTCACAATGTAATCATGCCAAGACGAATTTTTCTTTTTTAATTCTAAGGAAAAAAAAGCTATTGTGGAATAATAGTAACAATAACATTGATGTAAAAAATGTACAAGAGAAGGGTGACACTGCAAATTATCGTGTTGGGAAACAACCATGGATTTTTACCTACCAGGTAGAATGGTGTTTAGTTTTCTGTCCCATATATGGCATCTTTTGCTTATGGGGTATGTGAGTGTAAGGAATTATCCTTTAAAATACCCATAGGGAAAAGTGCATGTGTCTGTTGACACTATGCGCTTCGCAAAGGCGTATCCAGATCTTTTTGTTACAGAGGTCGTTTTGAGTTGACACCTCCATTTGTTTCTGTGGACAGAAAATGGTACAGGAATTTGGATGTTTTGTGGCTCACCCCTTACTGCTGCAATCATAGATTCCAGATTAATCTCAGTGGCCATGCGAGAATTTAAAGTAATGCCTTTGCATTTGGTCACAATCTTACCCCCCCCACCCCGTGTTCTGTAGGAATAAGATTTGGGGCCTGTGGTAACAAACTCAACAATAAAGTTACCGTCGAGTTCGTCACCTAGCTCCCCAAGGACCAATGGACGGTGAGTAATCGCCCGGTTTTTCAATGAAAATGACAGAATCAGTATCTGTGTATAAAAGCTGTCTTTGCAAAGGTTCCATGACCTCGTATAACTTTATCCTACCGTATGCAGCTACAAATGAGGAGATGACAGCATTCCCTTTCCTATTTTCAGGCTCAGTGCCTTCAATAGGAGAGTAAGCAACCATCATCTGCTCTTCTGAAACTAACCTGGCATCTCGGATAACTTTACTGTTATCTAAAAAAGTTCTACGAGGTCTTTATAAGAGGAAATCACCTAGGTCTGAGTTCTTAACATTCTCATGCCAAGCTTTCCCCATAGAGAATTCAAACAAAGCTTAGCAAGTAAACGTTTACCAGGGTTTTTACTAATGTGTTCACTATTTAACATAACACCTTCCCTTAGCAAAAACTCGTCCAGATAAGCCTGTCAGTTTTGACCTTCAGGCCATCCAGTTGCTTTCTGTTTCAGCTTCAGAAAGGTATCAATATAGTGAGCAAAGAAGTTTTCTTCCCCTTCAAATTTTTGAGAAAAATTTTTGAGTCATATGTTTGAGTCAAACATATGACTCAAAAAACCCTAAAAATCCACTTCACCAACATCCGTGGCCTAAACTCCGGCCTTAATAGTGTCCACTACCACCTACAGTCTACCAAACCCCACCTACCCTTTCTGGCAGAAACTCAAATCTCACCTCCCTTCAGCACTATTCACCTCAACCTCCCAAATTACACAGTTTTTAATTCCTTTCGACCCAAGAGTCGGGTCTATGCATGCATATGCTCCGACATACCTTGCCAGAGAGCGCCCAACTTTAACCTTCTTTGGAGGAAAATATCCCTAAAATTAGTCAAATTAGTATGCAGTCTCTATCGGTTCCCTAATGCAACAAACCACTCGGACCTCTTCAATTTCCTCTCCTTAAAAATTGACTTTCTCCATTTCCACTTTCCGAACAGCGAAATCATTCTCCTAAGAGAATTTAATTTCAACAACACCAACTGGCTATCCTCCTCTAGCTGTCTTGAAGGCTAAGATGCTAAAATATTCGCCATCACCAATGACCTTACACAACTAGTTCAAATGCCAACCAGAATACCTGATAACTCAAACCACTCTCCAAATACCCTAGCCCTTATCCTGACCAATGACCCTTCCAAATACAGAGTGAATACACAAAGCCCGGTAGGCAATTCTGACCATTAACTAGTGCTCATCTCCTCGCCAACGCAACAACGCTTACGCAGCCACTCCCATGGTTACACTATTGCTTCCAACCTTCCAACTCAAACACATGCACCAAACTCATTACTAAGTAATATTCTTTGGGATGGAATCCTACACTCCCCACAGTACTCTGACCTACCATTCTCTAACTAAACACTGGTTTTACCAAAGATGCGCCAATGAAAAACATAAATGAAATAACAAATAACAAATGAAATACTAGTGCAAATCAAGAACCCCATCCTTCTTTAGAGCTTTTACTACCCAAGCCCGATTAAATGCAAAAAAAAAAACCAAAAAAAAAAACAATCAATGCTTCCAAAACATAGTTTGAAAGCGCAAAAAGCAGGGAATTAGCAGCCTGTCCAAATGGCAGCCGAGCCTTTTGGTTCCTCGCCAAGGCAATCGGTCGTAACTTCTGCCCAACACTATTCCCACCTCTATCCTACTGAGATTGCTCCATTGCATCATCACCTACAGAAATAGCCAATCTTCAGGCCTCAGACTTTGCTTCCGATGCACGCATAATTGAAAATGGCAAATGTCCACAACCATTCCAATGCCCAAAGAAAGAGAATGTTAAAATACAAAACACCAAATTAGACACAAAAAAATCTTCTGCCCTGATGGCATTACTTCAATTGTTCTGAAGGTTTGTGGATCAGAACCTGTCCTATGACGCTTATATACGCTCTTACTCCACTCGTATCTATCCCACAGGCTGGAAATTGGCCTACATTTAACCCATTCCCAAGAAGGGCGACGTCACTGCTATCCAACTACCGCCCATATCGCTCACCTTAGTCCTGTCTAAAGTAATGGAAAATATCATCAATTCCCAACCTCTTACACTACCGCGAAATGACCCGTCTAATAAACGACGGGCAGCAAGGATATCGTCGCTACCGATCGACAGGAAATCTGCTCACATATGTCACCATCTTTGGACAAACGCCGTGGAGAAGTTTCGTGAATCTCAATACCTCTGTAGTTGAATTGCCAGCTTTCTGTCTGGACGCATACTACGTGTGGTGGTGGATGGCTCCTTATCCTCTCACCATTCAACTAATGCTGGTTTTCCTCAAGGTCCTGTCCTCTCACCAACCCTCTTCATACTATATATCAATTGTCTACTTCAGCTTACTTCCAACCCAATACATAGTTTTGCAGATGACAGCACATTGCACTCCTCTCTTTCTATTGATAAACCTTACTCCACACAACTCACTTCATCGTACAGAACAGCAACTACCACTGCCCTGAATTTAGACCTCCATAGCCATCCTCCAATGGGGTTCAGATAACCTAATCAATTTCAATGCAAATAAAACTCGGTACTGTCTCATTTTTCATAAAGAAGAACCATTTTCTCCCAGTTTTATTTTTGACAACATCCAAATTTACAGACAATCTGAGATTTCTCTTCTTGGAATTATCCTGACATCAAGCCTTCCATGGCACAAACACAACCTTTGCATCCTCAGCCTCTAAAAAACTGGTATTTCTCTTTCTCTCAAGACGTTACTTCACCCCTGACCAGCTGTTAACCTTATACAAATCACAAATCCGCCCAACCATCGAATACTTCTCCCACATATTGGGTGGCATCCTCAAAAGCTCACTCAAAATGCTCAACTCAATACAAGAGCAATAAGACTTATTAATTACCCATCTCTTACCAACTCACCCCCCCCCACTTTCACACAGATGAATGGTCTTTGCAGTATGTGTTTTCCACAAATATTTCCATGGAAATTGTTTATCCGAAGTAGCATCAATAATTCCCCCACTTAGTACTAAGCTTGTTGGAACACGTGCAGCTGCTGCTCAACATCCCTACACAATGCACAACCCACAAAACAAGTTTCTACTTTTCCTCCTTCATCCCTGCAACTGCTATACTGCGGAACAGTCTTCCCCCTTGATGTGTTCCAGGAATACAATATACAGTCATTCAAATCCAATTTGAACAAGTACCTTCTTTCCCAACCCATACACGGTACAAATGTACTATAGGTTGATCTATCAACCTCTCGTGTATGGGCTCGACATAAAAAAAAAGCTCCGATCTAAATCAAAAAGATACTTTGTATTTATCAGTATATGATTCATGAAAATTATAAGGATATGATAAATTTCTAAGACAAATAAAACAGACAAATAAGCAATTTTTTCTTTGGGAAAGAAAGAAACAACTATAAAGAAAACAAAGATTTACGCTGTGAATGCAATGACCGTGAGAATTTATTCTCACTGTCACTACATTTACTAATCTACTTTTCCCATAAGAACACAATTCTTATTTTCCTAGAGGTGTTTTCTTTTAGTTAAAAATCGAAATAAACCGAACGTCGTTAGTGATTGGCTGCTCTCACATACTTTCCATCAATCTTGCGCAACTCTGATGTTCCTGTTTGGAAGTATCGTTTTCCCTTAGTAAATATAAGAAGTTAATCTTACAATCTAAACGTATTCACATACGTAACAGTAATAAAGCTTGAATGTTTTGATCCTTTTTTTAATAGGACACACGCAGCAGGAAATGACTGAGGCTAAGTTCAGTTCTCATACACATCTCCTTAAAAACATTACGTTGCGTTGGGAAATTAAATTGATTTCAGAGAAAATGCGACATTTTTGATTTGTACGCGATCATTTATTCCATTAATATCTTGATATTCTGATGTAGCTGACACAAAATAATATACAATAGGGTTCTTTTCCCATTTAATTTGCACAGCATATTATTAAAACTTTCAAGTGATTCATCATCCGAAGATAAATAGGCATTTCTGTCCGGAGAGAGTATTTAGCAGAAGAGTTAAACATCATGAAAACCGTGAAAAATATTATAGATAAATAACATATTTTTGATATCTTTATTCTTCTTTAAGTTGTTAATGGCTAATCTTTCACTATGGGAAATGTTATCAGCAGGGGGGGGGGGTCTAGCATTATTTATCGTGAATATAGCTGTCATACGGAGAAGGTTTGCTTCTTGGGTTGGCAGTAAGGATGCAACTTTTTCTATCGTTACTGTCGTCGCATGCTCTTCGTGAACCTCAATCACACAGCGGTGTGATCGTGTGTAATCAGACAGTGCCAAATGTTGTAGGTATCTTATGTAACTGTGAGCTACACGTTTTTAATCTCTGGGCGATAAGTGATCGAGGCTTTTCATAACGTGCTTTGTTTCTGTGGCAGGCACGGTAAGTCGACTTGGCAAAATTGTTCCCTCCCCCCCACACACACATACAACTCTTTGCTGTACATGTGTGAGACATCCCATCACGTACAGATGTATCGTTGTAGCATTTCAGACATGGTTATTGGGCACTTGAGACAGAGGCGCGAAACATAACAGCAACGATAACAAAGTTAGCTCTCTCCTGACGGTATCGACGTTTTACATCACACACACGCCAGTACTCTAGTGAGAAATGTTATTAGATGAATCAAAGTTTGGCATTGATTACTTCTCATTTGTCAATTGCAACCAATCAAAGTTTCTTGGAAAAACAACTGAGATATATATATTGTAAGACAAGGGTGTTTCTATGTGATTAGTATTACAAACGCCAGTGTATTAAGAATGTGATATATGTAATATGAGATAATTAGGCTTTCATTTCATTTATTAAGAAATGCATTTATTAGTTAAGGTGATTAATATTTTAGGCTTAAGTAGCATATTTTGGAATTTGGCAAATTGCAATTACCGAACTTATAGATTTAATGTAGATTTTCTTTTCCTATTGATTAGAGAGAATTTAATAATATATAGTAATTCACACTGTATTTTAATGTATATTTCGTTGTGAAAGTTTCCGAATGAGCAGGTTTTTCCCTCACTGCCATTTAGCTTTGCATAGAGAAGTATGCTACATTAGATTTAAATTTTGTCTACGTGAGATAGCAAAGGTTGGTCGATTGGTAGATCCTCTGCTACTACTGGCTCCCGCAAAAAGTTAAGCAAGCTTGAGCGCGGTTAGTAGTTGGAAGGAGTTAATCGTTCGATGCTGTTGGCACACTTTCCCTCGATGAGTCTTTGGACTTCCTGGAGGTGTCACATAATAAAATGAAGTCAGATTTCTTTGTATGAAACGAATTTTGTTCATACAAGGCTAAGAGTCTGCACAGTGATGCAAATAGTACGTTCTTTTTCCTTTATCTTCACAGAAAAGTTTCAAAATATTTTAAGCATTCAATACAGTCGACTACTACTTATTTTTGTTTTTACATTCTTCGATGTCTATCAGCCTCAGAATAAGAGTCTGCAAACACCAGACGAAAAAATTTATAGATAGAACTATGAAGGTCACGTCTCCCCATATATTTGTTGATGCTTTTACTTTCTCACGACAGCCAATGAAGAAATTAATGATACTCCGAGAATAAAGTCTTGTATAGTACGGAGATTTAACAAGTCTTGTTGTTAACAAGATAGGGAATTGAATGAGACAGGACCTATTACACTTCTTCCAATAGAGAGGCAAGATGATTTCGCTCTCTCCGCACATAAATTCAGAGGCAGTTCACAAGTTTATTGCTAAGGACTTGACAAGGTTGGTGGAAGATCCTGCAGTAATATACAAAAAGAAGGTTAAATACTCCTTCCAAATGATTACTGGTTCTTTCGTATCATCCGCAAACATCTAATCGCACGTGCTTCAGCTTCTGCGATTTGATTTTGCTGCAGCCACTGAATTTCTAATTATGCCTAGTTCGCAACTCTTGGTTGATTCTTCGTCTATCTGATTAATTTAAGTAATAATAATTTACTTATGAAGTAAATTCCAGAAGAGGCAACTGTTTTGATATTCGTGAGAGTAAATAAAGCAAATTCATTTTCAAACGAGGATCAAACTTAATAATGCACAATAATGTAAAAATAGTTGCAATTAAGAATTGTGATATTTTTTTCCAACTTTTATGTTTTAATGTGTTAGTGACCCGTTGTACGCAATTAAATGTAACAATATCTATGAAAATATAATAGTATTGATAATAAACATGTGATAAATTTTTTAAATTAATATTTTTATTATAGTACATTATTAAATTAAATACACAATATACGCTATTGATTTCTTGTCTAGAATATGCCTTGAAATGAGGTGCACCATATGAAAAACTAGACTCGTACCCTTGGACAACTGCTGGCATAGATTACGTTAAAATTTTAGAATAATAGTTGATTTAGGCGTGTCCTTTACTTTTTTTTTTATCATAACCCTCATTATATGGTATTTATCAAAAGCTGTAGAAATATCTAATTATGGGTAATATTATTATGCTTTTGACACACACATGCACTGAGTGGTAGTTTACTTCAGAATTTATTGGAAATAATCATGAATCCCTGATCCGTAACAAAGTAGGCTATGGCATTAACTTCTTCTCCCCCCCCCCTCCAAGGCCCGTGTGGTAGATGTCAACATTCTGCCTTCCCTGTCTCACTGTTGAATTAAATTATTCAATTCAGACTAACATTTGGCAGCACTCTCCCAGTGCCGGTATTGAGAAACTTCACTCTACTGCTTTCCCAATTCTAATGGGGAAAATAGCCATTTCCTGATATTTCGTTGGTTGTGGCCGGCCTATTAGGCTACATATTTTTTTAATGCTTTCCCTCTCTAGTGAGAAAACCACCAGAAATCCTACTAGTGATGATCAGGAATATCACCAAGAGTAGTTATCCTCACGCTTGTGAGGCTATCCATACTGTGTTCAGTGACGTACATCGGATTGATTATTATCATGTTGAACTACACTTGCTTACATATACACATCCTTCGGACAGAACTTGGAATATACACCTGATATTGTCTCTGACAAATTGGTACAGTGCGTTTATAAAAATGTGTGTGTGTGTGTATATATATATATATATATATATATATATATATATTAATGTTGCGATTAATTGGTTTAATCGATTGCTTACTTTTGTTCACATGAAGCTTAGTCATCTCTCTTTATATTTTAATTCCTATTGTAAAGATCTCAGGGGATTTTATACAATTCCTACCCACGATAGGATTGTTAACCTGTTTGTTATTAGCGTGAATGGGGTAAGGGTTCTTCTAATTTCATTACAACTTTTTTTACATAATCTGGAAAACCCCTAGAGACTTAACACGGAATTTTATCAAATGATTTCTGACCCCAAGTAAGAGACACATTGGTCTCACAACCTGTTAGTTAGAGAGATGGTATGCTACTCACCTGACTTACCAAGATTAACTATGAACAACCGACTGCTATGCTCAACGATACATCAGCAAACAGAAAATTTACTCTTAATAGTTTAACTTAAATCAATTAAAACCCTAAATCATCAATTTTTATTCATTGCAATACACTTTAAACACTACAGCTTTTCACATATCAGCCAGTTCAAGGCTAATATTTGGAAGTTATTAAAGTATTTGCCGAACTTCTAATAAATAAGTTCATTAGCATTAATAATAATGAAAATCTGATGGGAAATATATGGCTTTAATATCCAAAACTTTCACAGATTGGTTTTCCTACCCAACGTTTTTAAGACCAAGTTAGTTGGTTAGCCTTATACCTAAATATAATTCATTTTTCCATGTCTCCTGGCCAGGGAATGAAAGCCCCAACCACCTAACTGTGAGACCAGCTAACTTACCTCCATCTGAAAAGACCTTATGAACGTAGTCGGCATCCTAGACGGTATTTAACTACCCCTTGCAAGTCTTTTTAATGAAGGCACACGGTTATAACCCTTACCTTAGAGAAGGGTTATACCCCTTACGAATTTTCAAACCTTATCGAATTATTAAAGATATCAATTTCATCCCCGTATCTTAAGTCATTAAGACGATCTTACTTTTTAAACAGCACTTGTTTTTCCACATTGCCGGTAATTACAAAAACAATCACAAAAATCTTATTTTTTCCAAACAGTTTGGACAAATACAATCATTTATCCAAAGGAATTGCCTATTCTTATTTCGTTTCTATCTCCAATGATTACATAAAAGAATGTATAAAAAACCATGAGTATTTCGGATGGAGACGTTGCTGCCCACAAACTTTACAAGGTTGTTTATTAAATTATATTTAATAAATAATACATTAAGACACGTTTAAAAGCCTGTGACACACGTCATGGCACCACTTCGGGCTTGCACTTGGGACTACGACTGCCACACTTTAAGTATATAATTTCCGAAAGGAGAGGAATTAATAAAATATGAATGTCGCATGGCGTGTTAATGTACCACTCCTAATGGCCTCTGTTCACATCTATTACAAATCACTTGGAGAAATTTTAATGAATATTTCAACCATGTATTTTACTTGTAGAACACAGAAAGACTGATGTTTAATATATTCGCTAAGAACTCACTGAGGGGATTTTTTTTTTTTTTTGTAGACAACACTTTATTTTCACGACATTAATCCTATTTGTTTTCGGGCAACGGAATAATCCACTCTTCTACACATGCCGTATGGATGATGCTCCTTTGATCTTAGGTTCGTTTGTGATATATATAAAAGGAATTAAGTAGCGCTAATACTTAAATTTTAGAATGCTAGTAAATATTGTACGTGTTAAGTCTTTAAATGTATATTTGCCCTCAAGATAACTAAATCGATTTATTTTTAAATTATATCAGTAGATTTGAATTTAGTTTTTATGCAGTACCATAAACATGTACTGCATAAAAAACTTAAAACCAATAAATTGAATTTATTGGTTTTAAAAATGGGATTTTTTATAAAAATTTAAAAATGGTACAAAGGTTTAACGTACAAAGCATTACAGAAATATTACCAGAATTCCAACACTTCACTGCCAATAAAAGCTGTGCAAATGAGAATCAATTCTAAACATGAAATAAAAATAGTGCCGTTTTCTATTGCGAATATTCATCTATTTCAATATTTGCAATTTTCAGAGATTTACTACGTCTATACTTTAATCATGTAGCTGAAGTATTGAGATACGGGAAACTGTTTATATATGAAATTTACAGGGAGTATTCAGGGAGCAGAGAAATCATCTGCTTAATCGCTTGTGTTATTACCAGAGCCATATGATAATGGCTCTTTTTATGCATTATGGAAACGAAAAATAACCGAAAGAGGAGAAACTTGCATTAGCAAGTGACTTAAGTTATCAAAAACTGGGAAAGGAAGGTTCACGAATTTGCAATTAGTATTCTAATGTTATGTCATCCTATCTTGCTAATTGATCCATTTATGTTGGTTAGTTGGATCTATTCTTATTTCTTTAAATTCCGTTTTTATTTTGTTAGATGCTGATTGATACTGATCCGAATATAAGGAAATTTATATTATCCTGCGCCACCCAGATTAGTCTATATAATACAGAGGAATCAATCAACTAACTTTTGCAATCTCACTTTATACAGGCCGAGGTCAATATTATCATTTAAGGCTTCCGCAAGGTTCGAATAAATTTTATGAGCGGTGTAATGAAGAAAAATCAGCAAATTGAATTCAATACAAATAAACATTTAATACAGGGTTATAGAACATGTACATTCAAGCATAATTTTCTAAGCAAGATTAAACAATTTTCTAAGCAAGATAATTGAACAATATTTAAAATATCTCTGAGATACTAGTAGCCACTCGGTTTGGTTTAAAGATTAAAGTTAAATTTACAGATCTTATTCTTCAACATTTAAATACTATTATCACAACTTGTCTCTATTCAATGAGATAATTCAATTCTTTTATACATCAACTTAGTTCAAATATTCATAACAAACATAATGCTTTAGCCATCAAACATTCAGCTGTCAATTCTCTAAGATGGAATTCTCTAATTCCATCTTAGTCAACACACACATAATTTTATTATGAGGCAGTTATCATTTCAAGGGGGGGTGGGGAAATACTTTAAAGCTCAATACTTCGGCTATTTTTAGTAGAACGCCACAATTAATGTTAAGATATATCAGGCGGAGCTAACTCTTATTTCTTCACGCTGAAATATAAAACAAATATACTACTCTTACCGGGTTACACCCTTTACACATTGGGTTCACTATAGGCACACTTAAAACTGTAGTTAACTATTACTTTGAATTAACACTATTCAAAAGAAATCTTCACTATAATAACTGAAATATTAAACATAGAGCTTCACAAGCTTGACGCATTCGTTTTAAGTAATCTACTTATTCCTTATTTTCTTCTATGCATTAAATTCAGCTTTGCACTATTCTTCCTCAACATAATTGGAATTCGCCGTAATTTTAGAATTCTGTAGAAATATTCCTTATTGCCTATTAATATCCCGGTCCCTTCTTAATCTATTTATGGCATTTCCAAATCCCCTTACTGCTACCCCTTACTTCACTCCTTGCTGTCCTGAACGCTTCTCCTCTCTCTTCACTTTCGTTTTCCAATTAAATACGTTCATTCTTCCCACCAAAATCCGGTTTTAGCCAGTTCAGCTTACATCTACTGGCTTCACTCCATATCACAGCCGTTCATTTTCTAAGCACGTGATAACTAAAATTAACTCAATTTCTCCTTTACCAGCCAATTAAATTCAATCAGAAGAATTACATAAAATCACATCAGCAGAATTCCACATATTTATATTTTCTTTTAGAAATACAAATAAAGAAATAATCCGTAGTTCATACAAAATACATTTAAACATAATAAATACAAATTCTTATAATATTAATACAGGAACAAATAAAACAAATTGAATGACATTTTAATATAGCGAATTATATAATTAAAGAATAATAAACAGACACAAAGTAACTATATGAATAATAATTTACAAGCAAGAGATTAACATCAAATAATATTTACAAGTCTTGCTTAAGTTATGACAGATTATGTTAAATGTGAATGAAGTATTATAATTCCCAAATATCTTCATTCACAATTTAACACTAATGCATGTAAAAAGGGTAATTCTAGAGATGGTAAAACCAGACACCAAATTAACAAGCGACAATTTACAAAATAGTAATAATAAAGGAAAATGATTTAACCCAACGATGCTGTTTCAGAGTACTACCGATGCAACATGGAGTCCTTTTTTTATTATTTTTATGTCTACTATCTGCGAATTGTTCATAAATACAACTTTTCAGCATGAATTACAAATGCAAAAAAATTCTAACTCTGCTTTTATGCCACACAAGTTCTCATTGGTATTATTTAAAACTAGTAGTGGTGTGTAATCATAGAAGTGTAAGCGTTTAGTAGTAACACTCGAAAGCCGTAGAGAATTATATCTTCATATTTTGAGCAGAGATATATCGGGACACACACGATTTGCGATTTCATAATTATTTTCTGTGACACTACTGTAACCACTTCTTTCGTTTTCACTTTTACATTGATTTTGTGTGGTATTGGCACAATTACAACAATCTCATCAGACCTATAAACACCGAAATTACTGACAAATACCATTAATATCAAATAATCCTTGCTAACTTCCTAGAGAGCCCTATAGGTTTATCAATATTGACAAAATGTTTGGATTTCTTGCTCTTCTAGTGGAAATTTTGAAGAAATTAAATTCAGATATCCTCGTACTTCTTTAAGGGAAAGATGTCAAAAATCAATTACTTCCTAAGCAATGAATTCAAATCTCCTTTCCTAATTTGATATTTAGTTAAACATGCCTGAAGTTATATAACATCCGAGCGACAGTGAAACGAAATTTCTTGAGAATTCCTGAGTGGACAGAATATGCTAGAATTGAATCGTTTGTCTGGTGACTTTCTCGATTATCATTAGAAACGTAACCCTCGGGATGACAAATAGAAATTTCCATTTGTCTATAAAAGGCGAAGAGAAACACGTTCTAATTGACATTTAATTTTAACATTTCTGCAGGAGAAGAAATGCTAAAGTACATTTTACATGTGCACTATGGAATTTAAAAATATCCTCAACAATAAGTCGTTTTTTTAAACGAAAACCGTAAATGAAACTGGGACAGAATGATAGTGTTAAACGACTACATGTATATAATGCCAATTCTCATTGCTCTTTGAATATCAAGTAAATCATTTATTTTATTGCAACCATTTATTCTTTAATTACATTCACGCAGGCTTAGGAAAATTGTTGTATTGAGACACTTTTCAGCATTTCGATTAGTTGAAATATGTTTGCAAACTTCCCTCACTTCAGACCATTTACAAGCAACCAAACTAATCGTAAAACACAATGGGCTGTGGATGATTGCATTACTTGCAAAATATATTTTACAATTCCAATATTTTAGCTATCATGTCATTATGAATTTTCTTGAGATGAATAAGTAAATAGAGTTATACAAATGCTCTGCATGTTTACAAGATATTATTCAGACTACTATTTTGCCCAGTTTAAAAAGTTGTTTGTTTCAGAAATAATGTAATTTCTAAGTGTAACTTTATTTTATGGTAGAAGAGGATCGTTTTTATTATCAAGTTTGATATTTAGTTTTATATTTAGCTGACTCTTGGCCTATTTCCTATCAAAAGAATGATGGATACCTTAGGTGAATCAGTCTTCGACAATTGTTTGATACGTAGAATCCAACAATTGAAAATATTTTTGATATAAACAAAACTGAGCTAAAAAAATTCAAAATAATTGAAATTTTTAAGCTCAGTGCACCAAACTCATGAGCAGTTGAATTAGAGATACCTGCCATATTGGCAAAATGGTGCTGTGGTCAGTAGTATACCATTCACTTCTTAGTACATCAAGATTAAGATAAGATAAGGAATCGTGACGTAATTGGTTGTTCAGATGATGATATCATTGTGTGTGACGTCATGAGTTTGGAATGTTTGGAATTTTCCTGGGGGCATATGTGTCAGTGATGTCAGGTCTTGTGTTTTGGTTCATGTATGGAATTATGGGTGATGATTAAAGATTATGATTCGTGTCGTGATTGGTGGGACACTTTAAACCAAATAGGGGTAGGGTGAATGGGGGAAGTGACGTCAGTGTTCTGGATGTGTGTTGTTATCAGACGTAGATAAGTGACGTCATTTGTTAGTTGTAAATAAGTGACATTATTGGTTTGAATGGAAAAGGAAGCTATATTAGTGGATAAGGATTCGTGGTGTGATTAGTTGCTCCTAGGAGATGTATTACTGTTTTACATTATGATGAAGGTCACTATCCAGACCAGTTTCGACCTTTTTTATAGGAGAAGTGGGTTCTAAAAATTAGGCAATCTCGAAAGATTGCCCATCTCAGTGTTGTTCCACTCAGTGATAAACGCATCCTCACTGAGAAGAACTTCTCAGCATTGGCTCTACCCAGTGGCAGGCTCACCCCACCACCAAGCTGAGCCATAATCTCAGTGGTGGCCCCACTCAGAGACAGGCAAAAACCTATCCCCAAGCAGAAACTCTCAAGGTCAACCCCATACTGGATTCAACCCTTTTTATAGGTGAAACAGGCTGTAAAAATTAAGTGATCCCAAAAGATTGCTCATCTTATCATTGTTCCACTCAGTTACAGGCTCACCCCATCACCGAGAAGAACTTCTCAGCATAGGCTCTACCCAGTGGCAGGCTCACCCCACCACCAAGCAGAGTCATAATCTCAGTGGTGGCCCTATTCAGAGACAAGCAAAAACCTATCCCCAAGCAGAGCCTCTCAGATCCCAAGCCTAACCCGCACCGGTTTCAACCTTATTTATATGTGAAGCAGCTTCTAAAAATAAGACGATCCAAAACGATCGCTCAACTCAGTGTTGTTCCACTCAATGACAGGCTCACCCATCACCGAGAAGAACTTCTCAGCATTGGCTCTACCCACTGGCAGGCTCACCCCACCACTAAGCAGAGCCATAATCTCAGCAGTGGCCCCACTCAGAGACAAGCAATAACCTATCCCTAAGCAGAGCCTCTCAGAACCTAACCCACACCGGTTTCAACCCTTATTGCAGTCTCATCAGTGGGTAGGTATACCTGGATAATACCAATGTCCTTATAGTCCTTATAAGGACTGGCTTAAAGGGCCGAAGCAATAATGCTTTTCATATTCCCCGTTATCTGTAGAGGACAGTGTAGGGATAAGGTATTATTGAGCAATTAAAGCTCTGATCATGGCAGGAGGGTAACAGCAATAGCCGAGCCTCAGAGCTTCATTAGCTACAGCATTGCTATCCATTAACCTCCAAGGGTATTGGATTGAACAACCTGTCCGCACCTAATACCAATGTTTAAGTGAACCAAACTTACATATCTTTACTATACAAATTGCGAGAAAGGTGTATCTATATATTATTACTAAGATAAAGAGCCAAGAGGCTATTTTTTCCAGCAGCATAAATTAAGTTAAGGGAATAATAAATCCCTCATTATTTTAAAGCCAGATAAGAAACTCAGAGATTGAAATCTAAGAGTTTCATGTCCAAGAACTTTCGTCGAGTCCAAGCGTAAGTCAACACTTGGTAGTACAACACTAGGGCAAAGGTGGAAAAAGCTCCATTACTATCCTTAATGTAAATACAAAATGCAGCTCCTAGGAGATTTATTACTGTTTTACAATGTGAGGAAAGTCACTACCTAGATCTCTTTCGACCTTTATTGAGGTATTCTCAGGGAGTAGGTAGACCTGGATAATACCAAGGTTAGGTTTAAGTGAACTGTACTTACATACCTTGGCAGTACAACACTAGGCAACTCAGGGAAAAGGTGGAGTAAGCTCCATCACCATCCTTAATATTTTCTCATAACCAGGTATTTTTTCTCTCACTACCGGTGTTGTCTTATGCTTGGACTTGCGAAAAGTTCTTCAGCAAGAAACTCTTAGATTTTGATCTCTGAGTTTCTTATCCAGCTTTAAAATAAGGAGGGATTTATTATCCCCTTAACTTAATTTATGCTGCCCAAAATATATATAGTTAAATATGCATATTTAATTATGCATATTAGTTAAATATCTTAGTTAAATATGAATAACACATCAACGACACCATTTGTTCATTTAAGTTTACACAGTTTTTTTTTGCAGATATTGCAGAAATAGGAATTTACAAACATCACCACTGTATGTGGTGTTTTCTTTTCGTAACATTTCTCTGATGAGACATGTGCAGTTGGGTGATATTGATACTGCTTCCCATTGGAAAAGTTAACAGATTACTATAATCGTAATACAATAGTTAGTTTTGGAATTATCAAAGCATTATGAAAATACAAATTTGCCACATGAAACTGTAAAAAGTTGGTTAGCAACACAGCCTACATATGTGAGACATGAACCCATATGGATTACTACTTTTGTATGTAGTCTAGAAATTCTAATGATAATTTAAATTACTTACAGTCTTTCCAGAATGTTGCACCTTGATACTAGCGAGGTTTTCTGAAAACAATAGATATTCCAAATTGTTGATTTTTAACCATATATTCACAGCACAAATCACAAAAACAAACTCTGAAAATGCAAGTGACTCTTTTCTCCTTATAGTTACTGCAGGTTTCATTAATTTCTTTCACATTTTAACTTAATATGTTTTCCCATGGTTCTGACCAAAATGACATCAAATTATTACTACAGGAAGTATTACTTCCTGTAGTAATATCTGCTAGCAACCTGTACCTTTGCATCTCTTGATATGGAAGTTTTGATATGGCTCTTTCTCTCTCTCTCTCTCTCTCTATATATATATATATTTTTTTTTCAAATTGATCGCTTATTTTTCTCTATTTTACTCTTAAAATTCAGTTACCTACATATTCTAACAGAATAATTCAGGAAATAAATAAATAAATTGTGTGGGTTACATTTATCTTATCTTAAAGAAGTGTCTCATTACTGGTCGCCATTTCATTGTACCTAGGTGAGAAATCTTGTGCTTGGGTTGGACCTCTTCATTAACATTTTCATATATATAAAATGGATATTAGCTCTATAGTATAATTTGTAATTGGTTTGATTTCCATGTTACCAAGTTCCAATGTGTTGTCTTTTCCTGACTCATATCTTCACCTTTTGATGTTTTGCTCTGCCCTTATGTGTTCTTATGACACCAACATTCTGTTAGATATTATCACTTTGAGGTTTTTTGAGTATGTGAATGAAATATTTATCGGAAACTCAAACAATGTCAACCAGTAGCATTAGACAATTTTTCTAAATTAATTAATTAGAGGAAATCAGTTTCCCCCACATTATTTTTCTAGTCTGGTGGAGGTATCTACAGATATAATAACAAACGTGTCACTTTTCAGGTGAAATATTCCCACTAAAAATACTGCTATTAATTTCATACCCGATTCCTTTTGCTTCCAAGAGTTGACACAGTGTCTTGAAATATTTGAGGGGTTGCAAACAAATAACACTTTTAATTCACTGAGCAGAATTTTCAAAAAAAAGAGGTAAAATAACCAAATTCTAACAGTTAAATTTAAATAACTTAAAGTTAATAAGTACGACTTTTTTAGTCTGGTGGTGGTATCTACAGACATGGTAACAAAATTGTCACTTTTCGGGTGAAATCTTCTCCATCAAAATACTGGGTATTAATTTAAAACCAAGTTCCTTTTGCTTCCAAGAGGTGACACAGTTTCTTGAAATATTTGAGGGGTTGTGTGAACAAATAAGACTTTTAATTCACTGAGTGGGTTTTCAAAAAAAAGTCTCCGGTTAGATTGTGGCAAGAAATTTCACAAGAAAAAAAAATTCATTTGTACTTTATTCATTTCAAAAGACTCAGTTACATTATTAGCTATCACATCTGTCTTTTTTGTTCTCCTAATGGAATAGCATGTGTTGTCAATTTTCATAATGTTTTGAAAAAAAATTTCAACT
This sequence comes from Typopeltis vanoorti, assembly GCF_054136105.1. Classification (NCBI taxonomy): domain Eukaryota; kingdom Metazoa; phylum Arthropoda; class Arachnida; order Uropygi; family Thelyphonidae; genus Typopeltis; species Typopeltis vanoorti. The sequence continues at coordinate 34,158,827 of NC_143566.1, read as the reverse complement.
GCCAGTCATATGTATTTAAACTTTTATTATGTATAAATGTTTGAAAAGAAAAGAAAAATGTACCTTCTTTTCTACACCAAACTTGTTTAAGAATTTTGATAACGTGATGGTTTAAAATATCTACAGTCTCTCTGTAAAATAACCAAATTCTAACAGCCATGCTTTAACCACGACTGTTTTTTTCTAGTCTGGTGGAGGTATCTACAGATTTAGTAACAAAATTGTCACTTTTCAGGTGAACTCTTCTCCACTAAAATTTTGGCTTTAATTTAATACCTGATACCTTTTGCTTCCAAGAGTTGACAATTTTTTGAAATATTTGAGGGCTTGCATGAACAAATAAGACTTTTAATTGAGTGGATTTTCAAAAAAAATTCTCTGGTTAGTTTGTGGCAAGAAAGCATTCTGGTTTTTAACTCTTTCAGGTAATTCATTCCAACTACATGGTGATTTTGTCCATGCATAGCTTACAATATTCCATCAGAAATACAAATTTCTTTAGGAAAGAAATTTGAACTCTTTTTCAAAAGAAATTGTACATCAATTATAACAATGATAACTGAAAATTTGTATTTTTCACCCGCTGTCGATTATTCATATTCGTTTTCCAGCAGTATATTTTAAATTTAAAATATACTTTTAATTGAGTGGATTTTCAAAAAAAATTCTCTGGTTAGTTTGTGGCAAGAAAGCATTCTGGTTTTTAACTCTTTCAGGTAATTCATTCCAACTACATGGTGATTTTGTCCATGCATAGCTTACAATATTCCATCAGAAATACAAATTTCTTTAGGAAAGAAATTTGAACTCTTTTTCAAAAGAAATTGTACATCAATTATAACAATGATAACTGAAAATTTGTATTTTTCACCCGCTGTCGATTATTCATATTCGTTTTCCAGCAGTATATTTTAAATTTAAAATATACTGCTGCAAAAGTGTTTTAATCTACTACAAGTACATAAATTAGTTTGCAAATTTAGAATTCTTCAATGGAAGCGTATTGTTTTAATTTAAATTTCAATAGCAAAATTCCATCTAGAAGAAAAGTGCCACCTATTTATTGGTAAGGTGACTAATTATTAGATATTTCAACTCAAAGGGGGAAATCATCCAAAATATATGTAAGCAACATTTCTTGACAATTTACAAAAATCTCCAAAGTGTATTAAGGCGGATTCCTCTCGTAATTTTCAAATTTTTAAAAATATTCTAAAAGATATTCTTTAAGGATATTGCAGTTTTCTTTACGTACTGATAACGATCCAGATTTTTTTTTATATATATCAAAACTTCAAAAATGTAGTTGGTGGGTTTCAATATTCTTGCAAAATCACTTCTGTCAGGGAGAATATTCATATATCTCTCATAGTAGGACCATGAAAATTGAATTATATCGTTAGCACAGACGTCGTAATCAATAATACAGTAACCTACTGTATTTCTGATTATTTGAATATTTCTGTATTTACATTATTATTATCTATTCATGATTATTCCGTATTTAAGTTTTGTACATCTGGAAAAGGCATATGAGAAGTTATAATTCTGAGATTTACAACTTAATATAATTTAGAATACTAAATAAAAATACCATTAAAATAAAAATGGTATTTTATTTTAAATGGTGTTGTGTTTCCTGGTTGGGAATGTTCTCTCTCTAGCCTAACATTTAATAACACCATTACAGATATCAAACAGTAATGGCCTCTTAATATAGGAATACTTAGTCGAATCAACTTCACAATGAAGGGAAAAGTACTTGCTCATCTACCTTTTGTTCTAGCTAAGGATGCAACTGTTTTGAAATTCATAAAATACAATTTGCAAAATGCGATTTTTTAAAATCGGTATCTCTGGTCTAATATTAATTTATCCATTAGACTATTTTTTTCTTTTTTTCACTATTTACATCCCCTGACTTTTGACATGAAATATCACATTTTTTAATACCTTCCGTCTACGTGATATTGGTCATTTATGTTGAGAAAGAGGGGGTGGGGCGGCTTCATTTCAGCATGTCTTTTATAACTACGAGAAGTATATATTCCGTGATTCCCTTTCCAACCAAATATGTGAGTAGAGAATCCAGAAACGGGATTCACAAAACTCAAAGAAATTATACTCCACTATAACAGGATACAGCTCAATTTCGAAAGTTTAGAGTTTAGAATATTAAGTTTTGGGGAACTCTCACTTCAAAAAGTATTGGTGCACTCTAATGTTATGCAGACTAAGAAAAGAAATTCAAACGTGTCGAAAGATTCTATTTATTTATCTTTAGTAACTTCATGAAGAAAGCCGACACGAGGACTAGCCCCCAAAGGATTCTCTCTCAGGTTACGGATTACGTACCCTTTCCCTATTTCTTTCAGATCGTAGCACTGCAGTCTACGGTAATTTAGATATCGAAGTTGGATTGAACCTTTGACATACTTCGTTACTACGGTCTTAGTTATAGACTTATGATGCAAGAAAACGGTCCAAATAATCTAATCTCTAAACCAAAAGGCGAATATGTTCAGAGGGATTCCCTATCCCAAACACTGCAAACCTAGACATCGAGTTGCCTAAGGTTATATTCTAATAAGATCTTTGGGAAATTTCGAAGCTTGTTTGGCTTTATCATAATGGATACATAATATATATTTTAATATATATTAATAACTATTTTGCAAAACAGATGAAATGATTTTAAATTCCTAAATTATAGAAAAGAAAGATTTCTTTTGCAGTCCTTATGACTCAGTTAAAAAATCTTAAATTAAGTACCCAGCCATCACCAAGTCACTCTTCTCTTCAGCGTGATTAACTTACGCTGATCATAATAAATGTATAAGATATCTAAATATAAGATATGTCCTAAATATGTAATATTTAATATAAGATAGATAAAAAATATGTAATATTTAATATAAGATAGATAAAAAATATGTAATATTTTATTAAAATATAGATGGTTTATTTTTGAATCATATATTGCCATAGGGATTTTTAACTAGTTGAAAAGTAATCTCCAATTAGAAGGATGCATAAGTTCGAATATCTTAAAAAGTATTCGAACTTATGCACTCTTCTAAAAAAAGAACTTATTAGGTCTTTTGATTGATATATAATTTGCATATATGCAGTTTTCGTATGCTAAATAAACCCAGTGCAATTTGCAACCTGCAGTAATCATCCATCATTTAATATCACAAGTTATCTTAAGAGTTTCTGTAAACACATCGAAACATGTTTGTTTCACTTGTTTTTAAATAATGGAAAAATGCTTTCGTCAAACAAAATCGTAGCTTTCTGCCATCCTTATATAGATGAGGAAAGGTGCTTCTGAGTCTTCCGATGAAATATGCTTTCACTCGGTTTTTTTTTTTTTTCAGTAGAAATTAGAAAATTCCAGACGACCCGTTAGAAAGAAAACATTTTCCAGAAAATGAAAAATTCAGAAAACTAGTCTACTGATTTCTTTGAAGTAAAACTGTTTGCATGATATGTTCATAATCCCTGGTTCATATATGTTTTTGGGATGTTATATCCATATATTCTGCGTTTTGGTTATGTTGTGTTCAAACAAGATCGCTTCTAATAATTCTTCCATATCCATCTGTATAAACAAGTTTTATTCATTTCTATTTCAGATGCTATTCATGCGGATTTTACACAATTTACCAAAATTGTTTACTTTTTCTTAGAAATAATAATGTATCATATACTTTATTATTTATAATTGTAATTATACAATATTTTGTAAAAATAAAGTATAACATTTAAATTATATAAAGTATAACATTTAAATGTTTTATATAAAAATCGCAAAGGAAAGTAAATATGTATATTAGTACTGAATCAAAATTACGTAATTTATATTGAACTACTAACAATATGAAACAATGAATTTTATTGCTGAATATTAACATTAAAATATTACCAAATAATGCCTTTAGATAGAATAATTAAATGAGGTTTGGACCTATAATGTTCATTTGAACAAACCAATTTGCCTTTAGTAAGAATAACGTCTATGAAATGGTTCTTTAGTTACCTATCTGTGAGACGACGATCATATTAATATAGCACGCGATTAAATAAACGGACAAAATGATATAATTATTCTTAATTAAGCTAACCATGTAATGTACATAGCATAATAATACTGAACCGGATGGTTTTCCTTCGAATGCTTAATTTATGATAGAACGTTTTTTTTATTATTATGAATAACAATAATATTATTATTCATAATACCCAACAATGAAATTTTTATTTCTAATCTTCAATAAGAGAAGATACACCAAACGTGTTTCTGGCTTACGTGGTAATTACTGTTAAGCACCCTACATTTATTATTTTCTATTTCATTAGAATATTTATATGGCTGGTATGAGAGTTTATTTTTATGAATTATAAATTCTTAATAATAAATAGAAATTTATTAATAAATAATAATATATAGAAATTTATTATTATGAATTCATAATTTATAATTCATAAAAATAAACTCTCACACCAGCTGGATAAATATTCTAATGAAATCGAAAATAACAAATCTAGGGTGCTTCGCAGTAATTACTACGTTAGCCTAGAAACACATTTGGTGTATCTTCTCTTATTGAAGATTAGAAATAAAAATTTAATTGTTGGGTACTATTGCTATAGGTTAAGATAATTAGTGTCAAGGTAACAGCCAACAATCGATGCCAGTGAAGTTTGCATTCGATTTATCAAACATATGCAAAATCGTAAGCAACTGGCGGGGGGGGGGAATGTCTTACTTTCCTCCTGAATAATATTCTGATTTTGTTATTTTATCATTTAATATTCCGGTTTAGAATACAGAACATCAAGTACTCATTAACGATGCGAATCTACGGCACATGTAACTGGTTATACACATACTCATGATATATCTATTCAATGACGAACAGAATTCCTGAGAACTACTGTGATTAATCCGCTACAGGAAGTACTCAATTCTCACATTTCTCACTGTGGTAGTTAAAGTTGTAATTGAAAAAGGAAATATGCAACAATGTCACACTCATTAACTGGTCGTGATATCTGCGTCAATTCTTCAATCAGTTTCCCAACTCTATCTAAATCTAGTTTTTCTTCATACAACTCACTACAGTTTTATTTTTATTCATCAATACTTTGCATTTTTCATCTTTACTTGTGATTTTTTTTGGTTGCCACATTCTATTAATAGTGCTGTTTATTTTGTACACCTCTCTAGTTTTATGCTCGCCATAGTGCTGTTCTGTATTATTGCACTGGGTTTCTAACCATTTCATCTTATCCATTCTGACTGCGTTTTTCATCTCATTACACTTTCTTCTATATTGCTTCTCTCTCTATTTGTTCCTCTGTACCCCTTTTTATCTTCAACATATTCTTCTCCTCCTGTAATAACTTCAGTGTTTCCTGTCTAATTCACTTTTTCTTGATCTTCTCTTCTTCTGGCACTTCCTTCAACTGCGTATTCTTTCGCCTTCATTACTCCTTCCATTCTCAGATTTGAATTTTTTTCTTTGTCCACATTTTTTTTTCTCTTAATATAAATCTCATCATCGTGTTTGATGATGAGATTTATATTTTCTTTTTAATTTCAACTTAGTGTTTGCAATCACTATGCTATGATCAATATCTATATCCCCTCCTTGAAAAGTACGATACTACTATACCGTTTTTAACCATCTTCTATTAATCGTTAATCGTAATAATTTCAGTCATGTCCTTTATTTTTCCATCATTTTATCGCCAAATCAATGGACTTGGCTTCACTCCTTTTGCTGGAATCTTGTGTTACATCATCTCGTGGTGCACAGCAAATTCTAAAATTTTTTCACCTCGTTCGTTTCTTTCTTCAAAACCAGATTTTCCAATAAGGGTTTCCCAACCATCACTTCCCATTCACCTTTAGTATCTAGTCTCTTTCAATAAGTAGTACATCTCTCTGTATGGTACTGCTTCCATTGTCTCTGTCATATCTTTGTAAAATAAATCAACATCCTCATCAGTGCTGCCAGATATGTATGAATATATTTGGACTATTAATATATTAAATAGTTTTGGTTGAAACTGTGAATCGTTCATCGACTGGTTTGTAGTCTCACAGTGTCTCTTTAATTTTTTGTTAAGAAGGAAACCAACTCCCGCTTCGTGCTTGATGTCATGTCCTGACCATATGATTTTGCATCCATTTATCTCTCCTGATAACATCCCATCGCATCTTCGCCAGTCCTAGTACATCACACCGATATCCTCTTCATTTCGTCACGAAGTAATTCTAGTTTTCCTGACATTCAAAGTGTTCGTACATTCCATGTCCCTACTGATAATAGTTCGGTCGTTTTTGTTCAGATATGAACACTACAACCACAACATCATAAAGAGTTAAATTTTGTGAGCATTGATCGACAAAATAGGAGCAGTTAATTGATAAGATTCCCGATTGAATGTCGTATATACTGTAGTTTCAGCTGAAATTAAATAAATAACCAGTTTTACTGCCGCAAATGAAGTTTACATTGACGCACTTAACTATAACTGAACAAATCCTAAATTTAAACATGATCTTACGATTATCAAAACTAAACTATCTCTCCTGTTTAATATGCATAAAATCAAATAATATCTATCGACATAGGAGAAACTGTCCTCTATCTTTAGATTAAACGAGGTACAAGTCATTTAGATTACTCCCTCTACAAACCCGTGAGAAATGAAAAGTAAATACGTCGCATTCTTGGCAATCTACTTATATGCTTTATTTTATTTTTATTTTTGACGTGCATACGTCTTTAAATTCAGAACAGTACTAGGGGGTACGGGACGAAAAGTTCAATGTTACGAAATCATTTGATAAGGTTTGGCTTAATAATTTCTAAAATATTAAAGGTAGACAAACCAAACTTATATCATTGTATAGCTGAGGGAATAAAGATTCGTCATTGAGCTCCAGATAGCGGATCCCCCACTACCACCTGCGGGGAGTGGGGCGCCCCGCGGGTGGTAGTGGGGGATCCGCGATTTTGTGTACGATCCGCCACGCCTCAGAAACTTCCACTCAGTTAACTTCGCACTCTCTCGTGGTACGATGCTCGTTTTAGTGTCAATCAACAGTTCTCGTCGAGAACTATCGAAATAATGCATAATTGGTAAATTTGAATACAATTTTGGTGAAAAAAAATGTGTTTGGAAATTTCAAAATGTCCGCCTATACTCGCCGGAAAACTAGCCAGAAATATGTCGAACGCATACGACCGGAAGGAGCAGCTTGTCAGCTTTCCCAATGTCTGGGTCAAGGGCTGCCCCTCCTTGGGATTTTTCCCAAGATCTAGGGAATTTAGGCGCTACCTAGGGATCTAGGGATTTTTAATAAAAAACTCCAAAAATCTTGGGAAACTTGAACAAAAGTTTGAATTTTAATATTTTTCTCATATTTTACTATTATATTCACGATTTTTTTTTTTTTGGATAAATAAACTGTTTTTGCTCTGTTCTGGTTTCGTTTTTCCTTTCTTATAATTCATGTTTTACATTGTTACATACATATAGTGCAACCTCTTGCAGTGTTATCGTGGAGATCCTTGTGCTTGTACAGTGTTTCACAAATTGTTTAAATTATCGATATTTTTACTTATTTTCGTATTTATGGTACTTCGAATCCAACCATATGGAGCCATCAAAGAAAAAAACAGAAGTGGTATTCTCAAGCATTTAAAGAAGATTGGTTAAAATATCCTGAATTAAAAGATTGGCTGCAGCAAAACGTGAACAACAAAGATACCAGCTACAGTAAGTGTTGTAATATTACATTTAAAAACGCAAACAAATCTCCGCTAATAAAGCATAAAGATTCAGCCAAACATAAAAGTAATTACCAGTCTGCTAAGTCGACAGCTGTTGTTACTCAATTTCTTAATAAGAAAGCGTTAACAGAGGATAAACAATTAACTAGGAGTGAGTTAATAATTGCTAACTTCTTTTCTGAGCATAAAGTTCCATTTTCTCATGCTGATCATTTTGTAACGAACTGTAAACGCGCAGTTCCGGATAGCCAAATTGCTGGAAAGTTGACAATGAAGAAAACTAAACTTTATGTTATTCAGGATGGAATATTATTCCATGAAAAGTCTCAACTTACTGAAATATGCAAGAATCAAAAATTTTCAATTATAATAGATGAGAGTACAGATATCTCCGTCACTCAAATCTTGGCTGTTGTTGTACGATATTTTGATACAGATAAAAAAGATGTAGCTGATACATTACTAGATATAGTATGTGTAGAGAATGGAAGTGCTAAAAGTCTTTAGAGTGCTGTCAAAACTCTTCTGCTGGATCATGGCAGAAGAGTTTTGACAGCACTTAGCAATATCACTGGGTTTGGTAGTGATAACTGTTCCTCCATGATGGGCGTTAACAATGGATTTCAGAAACTGTTGAAAGATGACGTCCCATCTGTTTTTGTGATGGGTTGCGTTTGTCATTCATTTGCCCTGTGCGCTAGTTGACAGTTTCTGTGGTCGACGATCGTCGACTGCTGCAATCGCAGACAGTTCCAGATATTAAACGTAGATGATGATCATGTCAACGGCGAAAACTCACGGCGGGGAGTCTTACTTGTCTCGGCGATCAACGCACAGAGTTTGGTGGAGCACGCCGAAGATATAGAAACTGAGTCCATTATGAACAGATCTGACTACTTGGTCATCAGTGAAACCTAAATGGATTATGCTACACTTGTGAATGTATCTGGTTTTTTTAACTTAAAGCATGCAAGAATACAGCCATAGAAAGGCGACAATCAACCGTCAACATCGTCGTCATCGTCCAAACGCACCACTGGTGGAGTCGCCATATATAGGAACCTGAAAGCTTCACCGATTTTCAACGTATCGTTACCATTGATGTCAGTCGTAAACTTTGAGTAGAAAAACAATCAGTTGGAGATATATGCATGGACGACGTAACGATCAACGGTGTATCACGGTGTATAACTGTCTAAATTTGTCCTCGGAGCTGTGTACATTCATCCGATCGCTTCATCGTCAGCGATAGAATGTTGTATCTATCGATTCCTGCTGCAATACTCGAAAAGCATAAAGAAAATAATCCCCAGTATCGAGCCAGACCTGCATACGCCCGTTGTCATCACTGGTGATTTCATAGTCGATGTGTCACAAAATCGATCACTGCAGGACTTTATGGAACGCGAGTGTAATCTCAATTACGTTCATACGAAGGAGACCACGCTAGGTAACACTTGTATTGATTTGACTTTGGCCAGAAACTTGGATGTATCCTTTCTTCCGATTATATCTTACTTCTCTTACCATAGAGCTATGATAAATAAAATTAGAGTCGATTATTAAACTTTTTTTTATTTATATTGTTTTCATATATACACACATATATAATCTGCCGGCGTGATGTATTCAAGTAAAACCCCTCCGGCCGTGCTCAGACTCAGCCACACCCGATTTTTTTTAATATAGGAAAAAGAAATTATAGTTCTTCTATTAATCGCTAGATGGCGTTCTCATTTATAATCGACTTCGTCGTCGTGCGAGCAATTCAGGTATAGGCTTTTTATGTCTTGTTCCTGCTCTGCAGATGAAGTTGATCTTTCTATCTTAATCTTGGACGTCCGCGGTCTCTTCTTCCTGTAGGTTTATATGTTAGTTTAGGAATCCAATTGTTATTCATCCTTTCTATGTGGTGTAACCAATTTTGCTGATATTTTCCTATTTCTTGTATGATGTGTTTTGTATCCAGTCGTTCTCTTATTGCTGTGTTTTTCTTCTTATCTATTCTAGTGATTCCCAGGAGACGTCTTAGAAACTTCATCTGTGCTGCTTCCAGTCTTTGTTGGTTTCTTTATTTTAGAATCCTAATTTGAGAGATGGTTTAGAGGTCATATAATGTAATTTTAATTGAGTGTCTTTAGTCATTTGGTTTCCAAAATTTCTTTTACCTATGCCATTCGTTCTATTGTAAATTTGTAGTCTTGCTTCCAATTGTGAATCGTATTGCGTGATTATATTTCCCAATATTTGAATTCTGTAACTTCTTTTACTGTTAAGAATAATTTTGACGTTTTGAATTGTGCTTCCGCACATTGCCATAGCTTATATTTTTGTTTCAGAAATTTTCATTTAAAATTTTTTGCTATTTCATTAAATGTTTAGTTGCAATTTGGAGTTTATCTTCTGAATTTGAAATTAGAACTTGATTGAACTCTGCTTAAAGTACTGTATTTAGCTGTATATTATTTGTTAGTTAAACTCCATCTTTGACAGTTGTTTTCCATTCTTTTAGGATTATGTTTATATAAATGGTGAATAGGATTGGGGATAAGAAACAGTCTTGTCTTACTCCTTTATATTTATAATTATAGGTTCTGATAATGTTCCATCTGCAAATTGATGCAAATTTTTGCTGTATAGACTTTTATTGCATTAATTAATTGAGGAGGTATTTTATAGTCTTGTAATATTTTCCAGAGTAGATTTCTGTTCAAGTTATGCCTTTTCGTAATCAATAAATAGACGAAAGGTGGGCAGATTAAATTCTTTTCTTTTTTCTATGATCTGTTGAATTGTGAAGGAGGCTCTCTGCATCCTCTCCCTCTTCTAAAACTACACTGTTCTTTTTCTTTTAAATAATTTTCTGTGTATTTAATTAGTCTTTTCTTTAAAATGTTTGCGTATAGTTTGATGCTGTTATTAAGGGAGTAATGCTCCTGTAATTTCCACATTTGTCCTTGGGACATTTTTTGTGAATATTTACTACTATTCCAGTTTCACATTCTTTTGAGATCTTTTGATATTTACAGATGTTATTGAAGAGTTTAAGTAAGTTTTCTTTTAAGCTATTATCTGCATATTTAAAGAGCTCAACGCATATTCCATCCAGGCCTGAGATTTTTCTATTTCTTGTGTTTTTAAATTCATTATCTAATTCTTCTATTGCTACTTCTTCTATACATTCCTGTATATTACTGCTTTAAATTTTGGGAGTTTTGCCATTGTTTTGTATTTCTTGCTTTTCATTCTACAACGTTTTATAGTATTTCTTATTTGGTCGTTTTCTGCTGTTTTTTAGTTTCCTGAAAATTTTAAAACCTATTCTCTGTGGTCCAGTGATATCCTGCTATAATGACATATTTACTCCAAACTTCTCTGCTTATATTTCTGGAAAGCTTTCTCACATCAGCCCGTAATTTCTTATGTTATATTTAGTCAACAGTGTTTTTACTCTTCAGGTGGATTTTATAAGCCTGATTTTTCCTTTCGATTAATTATATTAAGTCATCATTACAAGTTCTGAGCTATTTTTTGTTTTTCCTTCATTTGTATCCTAAACTTTCTTCTGCTGCTTTTAGTATGGTTTGTTTATATTTTTCCAGTCAGTTTCAATATTGTTTGTGGTTGGTTTTACTTTATCTCTTATTCTGCTTTTATATAACTTTCTAATTATTTCTTGTTCTAGGTGGTGTATTCTAATCTGTTTATTAAATGTTGGTTCATTATCTTGTTTTCTTTTGAAGTATGTAGTTCATTTTATTAATTCAAATCTGTTTCAACTAACATGTGATCCCTATCAATTTTATTTTCTCTAAAAACTCTTGTATCCTTGATATTATTATTTAGTTTGTTGTTAATAATAATCTACTCGATTACTGATTTAGTTCCTCTTGCTTCCCATGTGTACTTATGTATATTTTTATGCCTGAAGAAATTATTGCTGATTATTAGACTGTTAAATATGCAGAAGTCTTTTGATAAACTTCCATTGTTATTGAATACTGATTCTCCCTCTGATCAATTGCATCCTGTTATTGGGTTATTTCCCCATCAAGATTGTTGCTTCATTTTTATTTGTTTCATCAATACATTCCTGAAGTTTTCTTAAAATTCTTCTGTCTCTTCCACTTTCTCATCTATTGATGCATAAATTCCGAAAATATTGAATATTTGATTCATACTTTTCATTCTAACTTCATTCTAATTATTCTGTATGGTATCCAAGTATAATCCGAAATTTTGTTTTTGTTTTTGGAGGCCCTAAGATGGCAGCCCCAACACCAGACTAGGCTGCGAATGGTTGGTAACCAGCCCAGCTGAAAAATTCTACTACTCGGAAATTTCAAGGGAATAAAAACCGGACAGCCCAAACGGATAACGAAACGGAAGTGGAAAAAGGGCTATGAATTGGATACGGATCGGAACAGTAAATGTAAGAGGCATCAATCTCAAGATCGCAGAAATACAAAAAGCTCTAACAGAAATGAAAGTAGAAATAGCAGTAATTTCAGAAACATAGAAAAAATCAAAAGGCTCTACAGAAGAACTCCAGGACTACAATTTAATACAGTGGAATACCCAACGAAAAACGAGCAGCTGCAGGTATAGCCATCATGATCAACAATAAAAAGAAAGACAAAACTGAATCATATAACTGAATATCTGAAAGAATAATAACGGCTAAACATAAATAAGAAATTTATTACAATCATAGAATATATGCACCCGAAGAAGGAAAAAATCTGAAACAGACGAACTCTATAAAAACCTCCAAAACGTAATTCAGAACACAAACAAACAAGATTACTCAATGATTGTAGGCGATTTCAATGCTAGAATTGGATCAAATACATTTAAAGATTTAATAGGTAAACAAGGAGAAAATACCATAAATAACAATGGAAGAGAACTCAGGGAATTTGTGGAATATAATAGTTTGAAAATCACCAACAGCTTCATTAAACATAAAGATATACATAAATATACATGGGAAGCCAGAGGATATGAAAACATCATTGATTATATAATAGTGGGTGAAAAACTAAAGCAGTTGGTAGGAAATGGCAGCGTATACAGAGGAGATGCAATATTGAATCAGACCACTATTTATTAATCAGTACTATGAAGATCCCAAACCAGAGAAATAGAAACAATACAAGAACACAAAAACAAAAGCAGGAGCAATTTAAAATAGAGCTGTTACAGCAAGATAGTTCTCTGATACTATATCAAAGAAGACTTACCAATCATACAAAGAAAATAAATGAAGATACAGATATAGAAAATGAATGGCAAAACATTAAACCAATAATAAAACAAGCAGCACATAAAGCCATAGGAACAAACCTGCAAAGAAAAATGAAAGGATTAAGAACCTGGAACCCAGAAATAGAATCGTTAATAAGAAAGAAAACAGAAATCTACCTTAAATGGTTAAACAACAAAACTATAGGAAATAAAATAGAATATAAAAAAATCAGAGCAATAACAAGAGAAAGCAGGAAAATCAGAAGACAAGACTGGGAAAAATTTGTATCAAGATTAGAGCATGACATAAATGGACCTCAACTAAAAGGCTATAAAATCATTAAAAAATTACTCAAGAAAGAAAGGATAATATACAATCAGAAGGCCCCTCCGCAAAATAATGGACCAATCACTACATCCAGATTTCTAAACAATAATAAATTGAAATAAAACAAGTAATAGGTCAAGAAACAAATGAAGAACCAATACAGTTAAATGATCTAAAGAAAATATTGGAAAAAAACTAAAAAATAGAAATGCTACAAGAGAAGATGGAACAAATCAGAACTATACAAATACAGCTCTAAACCATTTCAATTACGCTTAATTAAATTTCCAAACAGAATAAGGGAAGATGTAATCATCCCACAAGATTGGTAGACAGCAATAGTCATAAACATATTCAAAAAAGGAAACAGTAAAGAGTGCCGAACTTACCGAGGAATATCCTTATTAAATACTTGCTATAAAATATATCTAGATATAATCAAAAGTAAATTAACACCATGGGCCGAGGATTATTATTGGAGAAGAACAATGCAGCTTTACGAAAGGAGATCCTGCACAAATCCCACATTTACACTCAAACAAATTATAGAAAAAAGAATAGAATTTAACCTACCAACATATGCGGCTTTCCTAGATTATGAGAAAGCATATGATCAAATCAACAGAACAGAATTAATCAATATACTGTATAAATTGAAAGCTCCACCTTAAACCACATAAGCAATTGCAAATATAGTGGAAGAGAGCTATGTTAAAATTAGAATTAATAATGAAACAATCGAAAAAATTAAAACCAATAGGGTATCATTCAAGGAAGTTGATTATCACTAATACCATTCAATATGGAAAACAAATTCAAGAGAACGGAGGAAAAACAAAATCATAGGATAGGAGTAGGTTTCTGTGGTTTAGCAGTGCAAAAGAAAGATTCCGGTATTGCGACCACGTTTATTAAGACAAATAAAAGTAAACAAACCCGATGTTATTGGGTTTGTTTATTTTTATTTATCAAACAACATCCGAATATTGTCGGGTTTATTTACTTTTATTTATCTTAATAAACATGTGGTCGCAATACTGGAATCTTTCTTTTGAAAATCATAGGAATTAAAACAAGAAATAAAGAATTAACCAGCCTTTTGTGCTGAATGTCAAGGTATTTTTGATGAAAATGAAGACCAATTACAGAAAAATCTACACATATTGAACAAAACAACAGAACAGTATGACATGAAAATCTCAATAAATAAAACGAAATCAATAGCATTTCAAGGTAAAGAAATTAAAATATGCAAACTAGTTATCCACAACAAAGTAATAGAACAAGGGAACAAATTTAAATATCTAGGAAATTAAATAAGCACAAATGGAGAAACAGACATTATATATAAAAATAAAAAATTCCTAGCAGTCATTGAAAGATACATACAAACACAAAGCAGGAAAAAGTCGCAGAAAAATAAGCGATTCAAAAGAGGATGGGGGATAGTCATTTCGTGTACGTGTTTCCAACTTGAAGACAATTGACACGAACGAAGCTGCAAACATGATCCATCTTGCCTATCTGCTTTGCTGTATTTTATTTTACTGTTCTTATCGTGAAAACTGCGATGTGGATGCAAGATCAAGGATTCTGTTGGAAATTTTTGAACATGAGAAGGGCAAAAGTAAAAAAATGCTGCTTAAAAAAGGGCATTTTTTTCTATAGTCGTTGTTAGCTAGTGCTGTTTTCTCGAAGCTTTATTCCTAACTCAGCAGTGAATGGAAGACTAAAAAGCATAATGCAAGTCTTCAGTTTTGCATCATCCGATATCTTTGATCCATTTGATTTATATCAGTCTCCTTATATAGGCCGGGTATATTTCATTGTGCGGCATCCCTGCTACACTTAAAGATGCACGGGAAAATTCGTGATGTTTTTCAATCGACATCAGACTGGCAATGTTAAACGATAGATGGATTTAGTGTGTCCCTTCAAACATTTCTGGACCACACCTCATTTTCAGGTAGAGAAAGGAAAGAAGGTAAAATATCAAGTAACGATTAATAGAAATAGAAAATTATCAATTTTGAAAGGGCAAATCCAGCTCTTGCTTAAAAAATCACAACCTATCTAGAAATTAAAATTAAAAACTAGTGTTTAAGAGAGTAACGAAAATTCCAACTGATAACAGTAATGTGGTTGATATTTTCTAATTTTTTTTACGCTGTATTTAATTTTTTAATTGATTCAAAAGGGCACTGCTGTTGCTTTTTTTCAATAAGAGAATAACGTACTGTTAATAAAATATAGAAACTGTTTTGTCTGTATTATATTATCATTTAAATACACGTACTCGAACAGTTTATTAAGGCAAATTTACCTAATAGTAACTACTTTGTCGATTTTAGTGTCATGTGATACCGCAAGTGTGTGCCAAATTTCAAGTGAAACAATAATGATTGTTTGGAAGATCCGAAGCAAAATGAACTATGTGGCCATTGCCAGTAGATTTCTCTCTATTGCGTGCGTTTTTTCTAGCTAGTATATATACTGCTCAAAACAATTAGAGGATATTTTGGTTTTCTTGTAAATTATTAAAATAATTCATTTATAACTCATTTATTTTAAAATATTCTTAATATACAACAGTGTAGAACACGCAACTGCGTACAGAATCATGTTAAGACTTGTCGAAACTTGTCTTACCCGTATTAGCATGTGGGGGGGGGGTATAAAAGATTCGCTTGTTGCGCTCACTTCCACAGTGCATAATTATCACTTCAATTGTAAACTTGTGTCAACTACCACCCATTAGTTTGTTAAAAATGGCAGAGCAACATGATATCACAGAATCCATGGCTTGGAGAGCCATTGGTGGATTAGAAACGTAGCCGCTCAAGCGTGTAGGTAACTCAAAGCGTAATTTCGCGAATTTGGAATCGCTTTCTGGAGACAGGAAATGTTTGCCTAAGACAAGGGAAAGGTCGCCCATCATTAACAACTCCAAGAGACGATTAGTATTTGTCGTTACTTGCCAGAAGAAATCGAACATTTAACGCAACGCAACTTCGAAGCGAACTTGCCTCAGCAACCGAGAGGCTGGTATCGACACATACAGTACGAAATCGTATTCATGCCATATGTTTATATATGTTCAAAGACCAATGGTTTGCATTCCACTTTCTGCCAATCACAAAAGAACTCGAAGAATTTGGGCACAGAAACACCACTGGAAAAATGAGGATTGGGCTCGTGTACTTTTTAGTGACGAGTCCAGGTTCAGTCTGCAATCAGATAACTGACATATTATCTTGATATGGCGTGAAAGTGGAACAAGAAATAATCCACAATTTGTTCATGAAAGACCCCAACATCAAGGTGGGAGTTTGATGGTATGGGCTGGAATAAGTAAGGTTGGCCATATTGATCTCTATTTTATCAGAAACGTTTCCTTAACAGACCAAAGGTATCGTGATGAGATTTGATTTGGAAACCTATATGGTCCATATGCTTCTGCAATTGGCCATGTAATTCAATTTAATGGATGACAATGCCCATCCACACCATGCATATTTGGTACAAGGGTGGTTTGAGGAAGAAGGTATGGAACGAATGTACTGGCCTGTCTGCTCACTGGATTGTAATCCAACCGAAAACATGCCTGGGATGCTTTAGGTATACTTGTTTCTGCTCGACAGGTGCCACTAGGATCGCTTCAAGAGCTCGAAATTGCTTTCACAGAAGAGTGGGGGAAATATTCCACAAGTACTGTTTGATCAACTTATCCGGTTCAAGCAATCAAGATGTACTGCTGTTTTGGCTGTTAATGGAGACCATATATCCATTAAAAATTAACAAAAGCGTTTTTGGCTATTCTTTTTAATATTATTTCTCGCTAAAATATATAATTTGTTAATTTTGTAATAAATATCGATTATTTAAACAATATCTCATCAATTACACCCTATTCATACGTAAGAAATATTTATTCATGTATAAAGTACCCAATAGTTATAATTATTTACAAAAAATTATAATTATCCAAAGAAACTAAAGTATCCCCTAATTGTTTTGAGAAATGTAAGTTTCACGCGATTAAAACCCTCTACTTCCGTAACAAGTTAATTCACCTCTTGAACGTTCTTCATGCCATATCTAGGATTCGAACACGGGGGTTTATGGAAATTATATGACTTTCAACGACTGCGCTGTATTAGAAATACAAATTCAACAACTGATGTTAAGGGTAACATATATATGAAATGATAGCTAGAATTTAGCTGAATAATATCAAAAAAATAAATAAAAAAATCAGCTAACGCCTTTTTATTTCCGTATACGGGGAGTAGGCGAGGCCATTTAGCCCTATCTAACTTTTGGAGACTGAGTGGGCAGTTCAATCTCCACTGGTACCAATCAGAGATAGATGGCCCAAGGCTATCACTAATTAAGCGGTACTCAGTGAAGAGAGACGGCTCAAATGTGCCGCCATCTCGTGGTCGCTAACCCTAACAGAATATATATATTTTTAATGTCTGAAATAATGTGGGTTCTACGGTCGATTTTCTTGAGTTTACAGGACGAAAAACCCGAGTTTCCAGGGAGGAAAAACCTGCTTGCCCGTGCCAGAGATCGACTAACTCGGGAACCGGTCGAAAAAAGGCTTAGAAAAATTTCCTCTAGTCGCCGACTAGACTCGAAACCAAGTCTTCCTTCGTGCGGCCAAGCGCCGTGGTTGGCAAACGCCACATCCACTGAACTACTACACAGGCTTGTGGATAATATCAATATTTTCAAATATTGATATTATTAATATCAATATTTGAAAATGCCTTTTTTAATTCTTCGTTCAATGTTAGTGGAAAAGCATTCCCAGAATGCTGACTACAGCATTTTGGGAATGAATGCTAAGGAGTGATTAATAATATGCCTCTCAGAGCAGGCATGAGCAATATATTGCTTGTTTATTAATGAAGAATAATAATATTGTGTATCAGGATCTATCCTGAATTTATTATTAATATATTCATGGTACTGAACGAAAAGGCATGTAACGGAATTTAAAATATAACTGTTCCTCTCTCAATAGAAGCTGTTCCTAAAAATCGTCGAGGCGAAAAATACCTATTTTGTGCACCAGAACCAGTAATCGGAATTCAATGAAGAAATTTTTCAAAAAAAAAGAGGATTGTAAAGGCTACAAGAAAACATAATGGAAGGAAAACCTATTCATCTTGTAGAAAAGCATGTAGTAATAATTATTATTATATTATTTGAGACCTCCATGGAGTCAAGGACTCATCGAGGGAGGCTATAAATCACCCAAAAACAGCTATCATACCTTCCCTTAATTTAATTCACAGTGGATGCACTCACTACCCTAAGGGCAAATTATTCCAATCACTCAATTCCTCTGGTAGAAAACCTAGCTCTTACCCCTTTCTTGACTGCGAACATACTTAACTTCCATGGATGTCCCCCCGTGGTCTCTCCTCACCTTCAAATAACGAAAACTTTCATCAGTTGATATCCTCTAACACCCATTCAAAGGTTTATAGACCTCTATCATATCACCCCTCTTTCTCCCGTTAACCAGTCTGCAATCCACGTACTCGCAATCTGTCCTCATAATCCGGATATAATCTTTGTAACTCTTCTTTGAACCTATTCTACAGCTTCTTTATCCTTTTGAAACCCGGAGATCATATCTGCGCACAATAATTCAGTTGTGGTCTTATCAAAGCCTTATAATGAGGCAAAATGACTTCCTTGTCCTTACATGTCAAGGGTTGCTTCAATATCTCGATTATCCTCTAAGTTGTATTTGTAAATTTTGCTATGTGACCTTTGAACTTTAAATTCATATCTACCAATTCGCCAAGATCCCTGGTCTATTCAGTTTCTTGTATCATAACAGAACTTGTAGCACACATAGCAAATAATGGAAGTAAAGAATTACTACAAGGCTTAGAAAGTAAAGAATTGAAACAAAAAATACGCGAAGAGAAAATACAAAGAACATATAGAGTCTGAAATAGAATTATTAGAAAAATAAAGAGTAGAAACAGGTGAAAGATTTTGTAGCAATATTATAAAATGCGAGCTTTTTTTTGTGGAAAACTTTACTTAGTTTGAAACAATTGTAAGCATACATAATCAGCATATGTTTCTTTGTCATGTGATGGGGCATTTTTCTTAATTAGTGCAAGAGCACGGACGGTATGAAGTTGGTCACTAAAAAGGTCATTATCCGAATGTTCATATGATTTAAGTCATATGATATTAAGTATTCTATCTCACAGAAACTTGACAGGTTATAGACAGCGTTAGTACAGATAGGAAAAGAACCGATTGGAGCAAGTCATTATCCTGAACATAAAGAGAAACTGCTTGCATTCTGTTGTAATACATTAAGTATTTGATAATTTTCGGATTATTTAATTAATTAAATTTTATTGTGAAATTTATGAAGTTACAATTACATTTTAAAACATCGTCAAATAAAGAAGGTAAATATCTGAAACATGTAATTATAGGATTATTCCGAAGACTTAAATAAAACCCGTACACTTTCATTCTACATTTTATTCTATCTGAAGATAATCTCCAGACAGATTTTTCGAATGAATATTCGTAAAAATGGGAAGTTCTTGCAGAACTAACGATATTTATTTAGAAGATAAACTTTGAGAAGTTACTTACGAATTAGGGGTGAAATTGAAATTGCATTTGGTTTCTTAACAGTGTTTTGAAAATATTGACAACATTTTGTGAAATTGGTGCTTCATAATTTAGTCTATAATGGGATGTTATAGACAAGCACCATAAACATCAAAAGCAGTCAGAAGTAGGAATGCTCGAGAATAAAAAAACGATTTAAATATCTTCAAACTATAAATATATTAGACTCAAATACCCTTCTAGCTGTGTCTTGAATTGTTCATGTCGAACAATATTTTTCTGTTCATTAATACGTTACTGATGCTTCTTTCTACTCCATATAAAATGCGATTCTTTAGTCGTTAATTTCATGGCCTCAGTGGAATTCACGCAGTAAAAGCCCACTCTTTCATCCAGAGTGATATTTTATTCTCATTCCCAAGACGTTATTCCTATTTCAAGCACTCTGTTGCAATTTGCAGCAGTCCCTTGGGATTTGCATTAGATGAAAAGTCTTTCCTGTTCGTTTACTGTCTCTAATCAATTTGCGTTGTGTTATTGGAAGAATGGAGAATCTAGTCGTTTCTTACCTAACTTCCTTTCTCTCGTAAATTTCCTGTTATGTGATCATTTATAGAACACTCGCTTTCTTTGTTGTTTTTTGCCTATCATTTCAAGTAAAGTATCTCCCATCAAGGAAACATTAGTGAATCTAGGATCATATTTCGTTAATTGAGTCTTGATTAATCAATTTTATTATGTTCATTAGATACTTGATTTTTTAATGGAACGAGGAAATTTTCAAAACCTACTAATCTCTTACTTGGGATAGAGCACGGGCTAACTGCTATATTGATAAAAGCATACCATGTACAGTATATGAATGCTATTCTGTTGTAACCATCATAGTAAGCAGTATATCATGTTTGAGGTGCTTCACGAGAGAGCGTTGTGTATGACCAATAGAAGTAATTGCAGAATTCCATTTTCAAGCTGCAGGTAGTGAAGCAGGCATAAAACATAAGCAGGAAAGATGAAGTAAATATTTTAGGCAGTTAAAAATGAAGCAAGCAGCGTCTTTTTTTTTTCGAGTAAACGAAAGTGTGGCATGTCAAATATTCAACAAAAACTTAGCAAGTACATTATCAGTGTGGATATTTCGTCACCCCAGTTGTTTATCCTGGGTTTATCTTAAATGTGCTATAAACTGATACCAACACTTATGCAGTACGTCGGAATATTTCATTCATTACTTTGTGAATGAAGTATTCCGATATCTTACAAAATACACCTTCAAAGTACATCCGTGCATGTTACCTTTCCGATAATGTGTGTTCTACAATGAAACGGAGGCGAGAGACACATTGATGGAAATAAAAAAAAATAAATAAAAATAAATCTACCTGCCCATGAAATACTCTGGCTAATGGAGATTCTCCTTCGCTTAACGAAATATTTTTTCGTTTTTAGCGGCACTCAATTCTTTATCCTGACAAGTATATTTTTCGTTCATCAAGAAGACACTTATTTAGATATGGCTTTAAATAAGTAAGATGTTTTTCTATCTCATATATATCATACTGAGTAGTTAAATGACTTTGATAACGTCGCCACCTTATCGATGCTATCTTCAGTGTTCCACGCTTGTAATATCCTGATGCATGGATGAGCTTAAAGAATTACCTTGAAAAATCAGTTCGACTTTGTTTTTCTTAAGTAATATTCTGAGTGTTTCTACTGAATAATGCATGCCTTGGATGCTTTTTGCCTCCATTAAGGCGTTTTTAAACATCGTGGCTATTTGTGTCAAACACGACTTCACATATATAAAAATGCAATTTTAGAAAGAACTGATGACTGCATCAACAATGTAACCTTACATTTTGGTTATAATTTTGGTTCAGTTGTATTTATTTTATCAGTGCATTATCTATTTTTTTAATCAGATCGTACTTCTGTGGATGCGCTGTTAATTAAATTATATCCGATACTAAATGTAAATCAAAAATTAATTTACATTTAGTATTGGACTTTTCAAGGGAACATTAGTTTGGTATTCTGCAAGTGGAACATTATAACCCTATGATAACAAGGTTTAATGACAAAAATCTCGCGACCTATTTATTTTGTTACAAATGAAAAACGTTGAGCAGTTTTTTGACTTAATAACAACAAACTGTAGGACTGCTCAACATATGAAATAACTTAAGTGCCTTCTAATGTCGACACTAGTCTTCATTCGTCTTCTATAAGAATACTTTGGATTTTACAGTAACAAAAATATAACAACTGCTCAGACTTTGTGTTATAAATCGTATAATGTTATGCGAGAAATTATTTTAATTGCCATATAAGAGCTTTCGCATATTATAAACATGGGGATAACATAAACTTGTGTATTAAGATCCTCTTAATTCTACATAACAACAACAGACGCTGTTGTTATTCTACATAACAACAACAGCGGCTCTTACGGAGCACAAAATGTTCAGATTGACTTTGGTAATTTAGGTAATATGGTTAAGTGTTAAGCCTAAGATATATATATATATATATCATCATTATCATCATCATTATCATCATCATTATCATCATCATTATGCGTATAGGTTTCAGGCCTGGCATGGCCTGTTCCGGACTTAGAAGTCATCGTTGAATCGTTTAAGAGGACGTCCTGGTTTTCTTTTTCCTAATGGCTTGTACTTTCAGTGCACCTAATATTTATCAAATATTACGATATTTGTAGGGAGTGAGGGAGATATCAGAATAAAATTGTTAATATGATAGTTATGGTCAGCTCCTCTATTGGAGTGAGTATGACAACACCGATTACATCACTGATAATATTGCAGTATACATACATGCATTAAAGAAAATGACATATTAAAATAATAAAAATTAAAAAAAAACTGACGAAGTTCACCACGTCCAAAGAATTACAAAAATTTAAGAAATGATAGAAAAATCGTTGCATTAATTGAAGAATTGCTAAATATTCGTGGAATATGTTACAGACGGCATGAATGAGCCACTGTAAAGGAAGAAGCGAGATGAAGATTACAAATACTTTCAAGCTGTGACAATATGGTACACAATATTACTGCTTTTATTCTCACCTCGTTTTCACAAAACATGTCAAAGTGACAAATGAAGGCCGTGTAAATTACACGGAACGGATTATCAACATTCATCAACCAGGTCAACTGTAGAAGTGAATACAACAGAAAAATCCACACCAAAACAGAGACGTGTTAAAAATTATAACGAAAGTTAGAAAGATTTTAACTAATCTAGAAAAATAGAAAGAGAAACCGAATTCAAATTTGTTTAAAAATTAGAAATAATTTGAAAATTTAGTTAATAAACAAACGAAAATATATCTCCGCTTGCTAAGATATGATTACAAATAAAACGAATTATACTCTGAAATACCATGCTGGATTTTTTTTCTGCAAACTCCACTGCATTTACTGTATAAGAATATACCCTAGTTTGAAAGCATTTTATAACAAAGAAAATAACGTCGATTTTTGCATGGATGTAAAATAACAGACACAAAATGCTAATACGAATGCCTGTTTCATATTGCTTGAACTGCATATGGAAGATAGTGGGGTAAAGACCTTTTTCAATAAAAATTACTATACACACATTGCCGTCAATGTAAATTTTCAGATATCAAAAATTGAAAATATATAGCTCCTGTTGGCCAACTCTATCGACATTTAGATCAGTATCTTATAGATATCAAAAGCATTTGCGTTGAAGTGATTTAAACAGTCATACTTGAAAATTAATCATCATGAGAAATCAGTGAAAAGATTTCAGATCTACCTGCTTCACAGAAACTATTTCTTTGGTATCATTCCGCTGTACTAGTAAAATAGTCATTGCATGAACATGTTAGCTCATTATTGTGTACTGAACTTAAGAAAACAACCTTATCTGAATCGAGGAAGTAAGCTTATCTCCACTATAAGAAACTAATGCGTCTACTCGTATAGTACTGACTGTGACAATATGGCAGACAATATTACTGCCGTTATTCACACCTCGTTTTCACAAAATATGTCGAAGTTACAAATGAAGGCCTTGCAAAATACACAGAACGGACTACGTGGCAAAGAGTCAACTAACATCACAGCAATATAAACCCATTTCTAGCTAACATTGTATAAGTAAAGATGGCGATAAACAAAGACTCCATCAACATACCGTAGCCAGATTTTTAGTTTAGGATTAAACGTGAAAATTTTTTCTTTAAGGTGTAGAAAAAGCTTGGCTAAATTTGGTGATAAGGGAGACCGCATTGCTGTCCCTTCCTCTTGCTTGTACAAATTTCTTTCCAAGTGAAGTATCCAGATGTAATAACAAATTTGAATAGTTCGACGATATCGAATGGTAATTTATTAGTTAGCGAGTCTATCGTTTCCTTATGGGGAGTATTTGTGAAGAGGGAGACAATGTCGAAGCTAATTAGCATGTCAGTTTCCAACAGTTTAATGTCTTTTATTTTTGGGTGAAACTCTGTGGAATTTTTAACTGATGAAGCTGAGTGGCCTATGAGAAGACGGAGAAGGTTAGATAAAAATCTTGATAATTTGTAAGTCTGGCTGCCAATAGAATCCACGACGGGAACGTTGTTCTTGTGAAGTTTTGGTAAACCGTATATTCTAGGATGCCTAGCGTCGTATGTCCTGAGTTTTCTTATTGTTTCTTGGACTGTCTTGTTTTTTATTGTTTCGTTTCTTGAGCTGTCTTTTTGTAGGATCATAATCAAGTTGGGCGTATGTATTACGATCTCGGAGTAGTAAATTCATTTTTCGGTCATATAAATAGGTATCTAGGACAACAATGGTAATTCCCTTGTCGGTACTGGTGATAAGTATGTTTTCATTACGTTTTAAGGAGGTAAGAGCTTTCAATTCTGATGGTGGGATATTCAAGTCCGAAGGTTTGGCATCATGGAGTATTTTTGCAATTTCAAAACGCAGTCTATTGGCTTCAATATTGAACAGATGGCCAATTTTTCTTTCAATGTTGTGTATAAAATCTAAATATCGAATGCATTTAGGTGAAATGGCAAACTTATGACTCTTGCTAGAACATTTAATTCATCTTCTGTTAGTGGACGGCTAGATAAGTTGACAACCCATTTTTCGGTACTTTGTTGGTATTTTTCTTGAATCGATTTAACAAAGTAAGGTATTTTTTATGCAGATTTATATTACAGATTAATAATAAACTCCACTTCCACATTGAACAGGCAACTCAATTTATGTTCCAGTTTACGTCATATGGCCTATTTAATTGTGAACAATTACAGTATCTGTGTTCAAGGTGATGAAGGAAGATATCATAGGAACAAACTGAGTTGTAGGATAGTGTATAGATCATCCATTTCCTAGGTGCTTCTATAGTCAACTAAGAAACACTTAAGCTACAAGCAAGTGCTTTATTTGTATGTGATTAATGTAGAATTGTTTAAGGAAATTGAGATGTTATATATTTTTGAGTGTAAATGGCTGATATGATTTTAATCTAGTGCTTGCTAGAAGTTCTCATGGTAGCAGGCGGTGTGCGGTCAATAATGTTTTATATATTGATCTGCCAAAAATTTGAAGCAACTCAGTAAAATTCGGACTTGTGATGAGTGGTAAAGCTGGTGAAAGTCTTGATCATTACGCAGAATGAATGCTCGCTTATACGTATACTTTTAGAACACATTCATACGCATTTCACTGATGTAACTCTAGTGATGTTATTTATTTCTGAAAAACTTGACACAAACTTGCTTTACAAGATTCTTGAAACTACAAAAACATTATAATTTGCCTTCAAACACTAATGTTGTACTTATTCTTTCACTTCGGGCACATTTAAAAAAAATGGATACCACACACAGCGGAAACTTTGCTAATCAAGTCCTAAGCGTCGTCTGCTTCTGTCACGACTGCAGCGCCTCCTCGCCAAAGTACACAGTTTTAAAGAGAATTCGCAAGTCTTTGTGACAAAAATCTTTACAGCTCCCTTTGGGGGAAGCACATCCGTCACAGGAGTGTCGATGTTGCATCTAAAAAAAAAACTCAGGCGAGTAATTGACTCTAAAATACAAGAAATGAGGTGAGAGCTTTATGGTGCGATGCAGCTCCCACACACACAAAAAAAAACTATATAATTATCATTAACTAAACATCAAGAAAATATATAATCATTATTAAGAAACAAGCCAATAGCATTAATTAATTATATCAGTTTTTAATCTGGAAAGGGCATCAGCGTTACCATGACGACTACCCTTTCTATATGTAACAGTCAGATTATAACGTTGTAGGGCTAAAGCCCATCGGGACAACTTGGCACCATGAGGGGCACTTTTAGTTAGATAGGTCAGAGGGTTATGATCTGAAATTACCTGTATTTCAGCACCAAATACCCATGTGTCAAACTTTTTCAACGCCTCCAAGACGCAAAAAGCTTCCCTTTCAATGGTTGACCATTTCATTTGACAGGAATTTAGTTTCTTACTGAAGAAAGCAATGGGCAATTCTTTTCCTTGTTCGTTGTTTTGAGCTAAACATGCGCCAATTGCTGTTGCTGATGCATCCGTATACAACTGGAACGGCTTGTCGAGATCTGGAGTATGCAAAGAAGGCATTTTTATAAGCTCTTCCTTGAGTTTCGTAAAAGCTTCATCAGCATCAGTAGTCCAAGGAATGTTGTTTGGGACACTTTTCTTAGTCAGATTTGTCAGTGGTAATACAATTTGGGAGAATCGTGGTATGTAGTCACGGTAGTAGCTAGCCAGTCCAAGTAGACTTCTTACTTCCTTCTTTGTTGCTGGTGTCGCTAAACCTTTTATAACCTCGACCTTCTCTGGGTCTGGAGAATGTTGACCGGATCCAATCAAATGACCTAGGAACTTCACTTGATTTTTCCCGAATTCGCATTTTTCTAGGTTTACTGTTAAACCCACCTCTCTTAATGTTTTGAAGACTTCATCTATGTGGGTGAGATGTTCAGACCATGTTTTAGAAAATATAGCCAAATCGTCGATATAAGATCGGCAGTATGCCTTATGAGGAGCTAGTGCTTTATCTAATGATTTCTGGAATGTGCTTCCAGCGTTCTTCATTCCAAACGGTAAGACATTCCATTGATAGTGACCAGAATGCGTCACGAATGCGGTGAAGGGCTTTGCTTCCTTTTCCATAGGGATTTGCCAATATCCCTTGGTGAGGTCAACTACAGTGATAAATCTTGCTTGTCCTACCTCAAATAATAAATCTCTAGCTATTTTCATTGGATAAGCATCTGGAATAGTAAAACTATTCAGCAATCTAAAGTCAATGCATAGTCTGACACTTCCATTTTTCTTAGCCACACAAACAACGGGATGAGCCCATTCACTGACACTTGGCTCAATGAGACCCATATCTAACAGTTCTTTGACTTGTCGATCTACTTCCTTTTGTAGAGTGATTGGCACCCTATAGGGTTTGAGTCTCTTAGGGGAACAGTTCTCTGTAACTTTGATGGAGTGTCCATCAACTTTGGCATGACCAGGTTTGGAACTAAAAACATCTGCATATTTCCGGAGGATGTCAAAAAGTTCTTGTTTTTGTTCTTCCATCAAGAGAGCTTTCATATCCTCAAGGTGTTTCCTAATATCTTCAACTGATTTATTCATCTTGTCAGCAGGTGCATAGTGGAGTGTTCCGAAATCTTCATCTAGTTCGAAAACTAGACCGACATGATTAATTCTTTGAATATATGGTCGAAGCTTATTTATGTGGAGCTCCCTGATACTTCCATCCTTCATCTCAACCTTCGCAGAATGTGGTCTAGTAAGTTGGACGACTGTAGCAGGTCCTGTCCAAGTATTTAGAAGCTTATGAGAGGATGAAGGTAACAATACTAAAACCTTTTCACCAACCATGAAGGATTTTTCTTTGGAACGAAGATTATATCTGGAGGAGTATTGTTCTTGAGACCCTTTGGCATTCTCGGATGCAATTTCATGAGCTTTTCTTAGATTTTCAAGAAGCTCTTGTAAATAATTTTCAACCGAGCGAGAGGCAGCAGTTGGGATGACTCGTCCACCAGTCCAAATTTCTTTTAACAAAGATAAGGGGCCTGGAGGTAATCTTCCATATACCAACTGGAAAGGTGATAACCCAGTAGTGCTATGTGGTACTTCTCGGTATGCGAATAGAAGATAGGGAAGATGTAAATCCCAGTTTCTTCCATGTTCCTGTATATTCTTATTCATCATCTCTTTTAAAGTTCTGTTCCAACGTTCAACAGCGCCCATACTCTCAGGATGTCCTGGAGTGGAAAAACGTGGAGCTATGCCTAGCAGATCTTCAAAAGCTTGAGTGAGTTTAGATGTGAAATTCGTACCTTGGTCGGTACAGACCATTTTAGGAAATCCAGTCTGAGTAAATATCCTCATTAGAACGTTACATGTAGTTTTAGCACTTATTTCCTTGACAGGTATGGCTTCGGCCCATCTAGTGCATAAATCAACAGCACATATTATGAATCGATGTCCTCTTCCCGATGGGGGTTCTAACGGTCCGATACAATCCACGCTCCATACCTCAAACGGAGCTTCTGGTCTGACGATAGGTCGTATGGGGATTCTATCTCTATATGTAGCAGTCCTTCTCATTTGACATTCCTTGCAGCTTTCGCAATATTTTTTCACGTCTTGTTTAATGGTAGGCCAAAAGAATGAGTACTTGATTCGCTGACGGGTTTTCTTTTCGCCGAGATGGCCAGCAAGAGGGATTTCATGTGCCATCTTTAAGACATTCTCTCGTTTCACACGCGGTAGCACTACTTGTCTAATATTCTCGCCACAAATATGTTCATTATGAAGCAGAACCCCATTGTCAAACGCATAGGAATTTTTCTGTCTTTTTGCCCATTCAAAACACCTTCGAAGCGTCTCATCATCCTTTTGAAGTTTGCCGAATTCGAATTTTGTTTTTTCTGGTATACACTCATTTTCTTCACCTGGTGGGGACTCTATCGTACTTACTGCCAATGCTGTACTGGTTATTTTCGAAGGCATGTCTTCATCTTCATCATCTTCTGACCGTTTATCGCTTAAATCTTTTGATTTCAGAACCGGTGTCTCCCAATGATGACTACTCTCATGTAGCTCGACGCTTTCGACCAGCATTTCATAGGCAGAGGAGCTCAGTAGCAGATCGGTAACCAGTTTTCTTGAGACAGCACATGTGACTGGAACATTACCATGTAAATTATCATCAATTTTCATTTCAAAAATCCTTAAGGGTGTTATTTCATTTTCTCCGAAAGCAGAAGATATTTCTATCTTACTTTCTCCATCATGGGGCGTATCTGCCACTAAATCTTCGCGCACTACCGATATTTGCGCTCCCGTATCTATTATTCCATTTAAAACCCTACTTCCACATTTGATTTTGACCACCTTCAAATCATCTACATTTCGATCAATGTCCACTGATTTGGATACTGGAATGGAAATTTTGGCAGTCAACACACCTGATTTATCGTCATTCCCAGTGGTAGACGTTTGAACTAGGTTACTGTGTGCTGTAGTAGGAGTACCTTTTGATTGACTATTTTTCATACAAAACTTGGCAATATGACCTTCCCTTCTACAAGTAAAACAAGTTGGTTTGTAGTGAGGCTTGTATGAATCATCATTTCGCCACGGCTGGTACCATCTCGGTGGACTTTGAGAGGGAGATAACTTATTTTTGAATGTTCGCTCAGCAGGTGGAGTATAAGGTCTAAACTTTTCAGTAACCTTGTCCTTCGGAATAGCTCCGATGGGCTTCCTTGATGTACTACGAACACTGTCGTATTCGTCCAATCTGTCAGCTAACTTGGTTGGAGAAACGAATTTTGTCCAGTCGTCTAAGAGATGTTCTCTCACTTCATGTGGTACTTTCTTCTTCAGTTGATCCGTAATAATTAGATCTTTTAACCCTTCAAAATCCTTGATATCAAGGCCACCAATCCACTCTTCGAAATAATTAGTTATTTCATAACAGAAATCCCTCCAAGATTTTTCAGCAACCTTTTGGTGCATCACAAACTTTTTTCTGAAACTTTCAGGATTCAGTCTAAATCTCTTTAGTAGAATTGTTTTAATATATTCATAATCTTCGCAATTTTCTTCTGACTCTCTACCAATTAATTGGACAATCTCAAATGGTAACAAAGTCAAGAGACATGATATCCAGTCTTTAACATCTATTTTTGTTCTCTTAGCTTGTCTTTCAAACAGGGATAGGTATATCACAATGTCATCCTCTTGTAATCTAAACCTAGGCATTAGCTTAATTAGTTCAAGACAATATGGTTTATTGTCACTGGATACTGGAGTTGAGGTTGGTTGAACACGCGCTTCAATTTCCAGTTTCTTCAACTCGAACTCCATTTGTTCTCTTTTCTGTTGGGCCCCCAATTCATCTTTCCGGCATTGGGCTTCTAGTTCTTCCTTCCGCCGTTGAGCTTCTAATTCTTCTTTCTTCATCAGTTCTTCCTCGAGTCTGGTACTAATAATCGTCTCCAACATCCCTTTAACAAATTCTTCTTCATAAAATTTACTTCCCGTAATAATCATTTTAAGATCTAT
Organism: Typopeltis vanoorti; assembly: GCF_054136105.1. Lineage (NCBI taxonomy): Eukaryota > Metazoa > Arthropoda > Arachnida > Uropygi > Thelyphonidae > Typopeltis > Typopeltis vanoorti. Next base: position 34,128,199 of record NC_143566.1, on the reverse strand, counting down.
CACTTTCATTTCAACAGTTGGCTTCTCTCCCAATTCTTCAGCCAATTTACGTAAATCTTCCTTTCTACCTTTGGTTAAATAAGTCATGGTGCTAAACAATAACTCTCTTTACTGATAAAAAAAAAATCACCCTAAAAAAAAGAATCAATTGCACTTTTTTTTTTTTTTTTTTTTAAAAGCCCAAAAAGAGATGTATACATTTGGCGATTATGGGACTCATAATTAAATTCAACATATCATTTGTAAACATAGATAAATCTTACAATATTATCAGATAAAAACTTCAACTACACAATTTACTACACTTTCAAATACACAAATATATATATATATCTGTGTGGATATATAAAAACAAAACAAAAACAAAAAAATAGTTCCGATTTTACACCGCTACTATATAATAACTGAAATCTCGAAACAGAACTATCAAAACAGTATGCAAAAATTAACTATGATAACACTGTCGTGTTCTTTCTCTGGCGAGAAATCACAAGTTCTGACTGTTCCAAGATGGAACTAACATGCAAAACAGGACAAATCGGTAACTGCAGAACAAAATAAATTTAAAATGAAAAAAAAAAAAAAACAACTATTCTGAACTATCTGGGACGAAAATATAGCTTGAACACTGGCGTGTTTTTCATTTATCCAAACTGTTGTACTACTGTTCCAGGATGGAACAAAATTTGAATACTGACGTATTCTTTCTCTGGCGAGAAATCAAAACTACTACTGTTCCAGGATGGAACAAACTACGAACACTATTTTTTTTTTGTTTTGTATTAAAACAGACTTTCGCCCAAATAATCAAAATAGAACTCTAAAACATGGGAGCATGCATTTACATAACGAATTGCTCTCACCTTGTAGGTCCTATCGACTGCGCCAGTAAAATTCGGACTTGTGATGAGTGGTAAAGCTGGTGAAAGTCTTGATCATTACGCAGAATGAATGCTCGCTTATACGTATACTTTTAGAACACATTCATACGCATTTCACTGATGTAACTCTAGTGATGTTATTTATTTCTGAAAAACTTGACACAAACTTGCTTTACAAGATTCTTGAAACTACAAAAACATTATAATTTGCCTTCAAACACTAATGTTGTACTTATTCTTTCACTTCGGGCACATTTAAAAAAAATGGATACCACACACAGCGGAAACTTTGCTAATCAAGTCCTAAGCGTCGTCTGCTTCTGTCACGACTGCAGCGCCTCCTCGCCAAAGTACACAGTTTTAAAGAGAATTCGCAAGTCTTTGTGACAAAAATCTTTACAAACTCTAAATTTAGGCTACAATACTGTCAAAACCGAAGTCTTAAATTCAAAAAAATATATATACAAACATTCAGCATAATGCAGAATTGATAGCGTCTTTTCAATAAATAAGTAGTTTAGTTAGGACATTATCGCGAATTATTTCATAAATTTATAGATAAAAGCTTTATGTGATATGCAAATACAGCAGTATTATACAAATTAACCAAGAAAATACTCAAGCGTTGAAAACGTGTTTTGTTTTAATACTTTTATAGCCTACCATAATATCGAGAGTTACTCTAAACTACTGTTTTCTTATTTTAATTGATATTTCTCATGAGCGTAGGATAAAATAATACCCTATAAAAAGTACACGGAAAACTGTTTTTTCCTTGGAAATGCCTGTTAATATTTTATCACAAATCATAAAGTTCTGAACTGTGAAACAAAAACTAAACGTCTAGTCCAAATGATTTTCTTTACGCAAATCAAAAATGTATAAAATGTTTTTGAAAACCAGCTCTTAGTGAGATGATGCATTTAGAATTTGTGGGGGGAGTGAATTATATAAAATTTTCGAAGTCACTTAAAATGGATTCCATCCAGGTATCGGATATAATGATGAGTTTTAACTTCTGTATAGATTCTATGAATTAATTGAACTTGAACTTGGATTTATATTGCAACAGTCTATATGATATGCAGATAGAAGCGGGGAGGAAGATTACAAATTATCTATACATGCTACTCAATCTTTGGAGAATAAATAAATGAAATACATATAACGCTGCTACGACAATGCTTCCAAAATGTAATCTTTGTTCAAACAGTTCTAAGCCTTATACGTGTAATATCAAAAGGACAAATAGGATCTTCTTATCAAAATAAATAAAATATAAATGTTATGTTTTAAAAGTTTAGTTATACTTAAACTGGTCACTTAAAACCAAGACTTCCCTTTACGACACGTACTTCTTGATGTAGATTTTCGTCAAATGGTAAGAGTATAGGGCAACTTCACGGGATAGCTGACTTCTATAGCCAGTTGTCCGACAACCACTTCACTTATTAGATGCTTTAAGGCATTGTTAGAATCCTTCGTGGATAGGATATACGTAATAACCTATTAAAAAGAAAATCACTTATTCAGTGTATTACAACCAATATTCATAAAAGATAATCGTCATATTTTGCATAATATATAATAATATGAAGTAAAAAATAATGACAGTACGAAGTGCTGAATGTAAGAAACAAGTTAGTCAAAAACGAAGTTATACAAAACTAATGCGTGAATTCGTTCTCATGCACTCATTGTGTGGAACAAACAAAAGCATTTATGTGAAGCTTAACTGATTTATCTTCCATTAGCAACATGACAGAAGAGTATTGGTATGTTGCTTCTCGTGTGAAATGAGCATAAACATTTCGAGTCATGCATTATTAAATCAAAGAATTAAAACATCTATTAGACCTATTAAAGAACGACTGCGAACATATTAAGATAAGCCTTGAGGAATGAATCAATTTGTAAACACTACATCGGAAATCGAGGTTGTGACACTCCCAAAGAAATGTCTTCATGTACTTTAGGTAATTACCAAATAAGCAAAATACAATCCCTACAATGCTCCTTGCCATAACCACACACATTTAACACAAAGTCATCGTCTAATAGAAGCCGAGAGGATATAATGAACTAGAATTCAAGTTTGCCGACTAAAGGTAAACCATTTTAAATTAAGTTAACTAATATTAAAATAAATAAATACCATAAGTATATTAAAAATATGAAATCAATATTGAGATATCAGGCTTACATGAAGTTACGGTTTATTTTGAACCTCGTTAACTCGAAATTTCGTATTAACCACAGAAATGATCTTAGAAACGCACATACCTTTTATAGATTACCAAAGCATTTGATAAAATTATCAGAGTAAAAACTATGCGAAATCCTAGATGAATGTGCAATACCAAACCAACTGTTTAGAGCCTTAAATAAATCAAGATAATAAAATATCTGTGAAGTACAATAATTCAACCTCAAGATGAAAACCAACAGAGTACGTCAGAGTTGTCCTCTCTCACCGCTTTTATTTAATATATACATAGAAAAAATCATAAAAAAATGGATGATAACTAATGAAGGAGGATTTAAAATAAACCGTAACAACAGATTAGGTACTCTATAATGTAGAGTACCTAATCTGTATGTGATTATTTTGCTGATGACCAAATAATCCTTGGAAATTATGAAGATGAACTACAAAAATCATTATGCAGTCTAAATAATCTGATAAAAACGTATGATATGGAAATATCAACAGACAAACAAAAGCCATGGCCTCTAAAGGTGCTAATCCAATAAGAAGCAAAATAATAGAGCAGGTAAATACATTCAAATATTTAGGATGCACAATGTCATATGAAAATGAAGGTGATATAGAACCGAAGATATCAAACTTTTTAAAAATAACAGGCATTAGAATTAAAATTTTTAGACTTAATTATGTACAAAAACACACACAAATAAGAATCTATAAAGCTACCTTATATTATGGCAGTGAAATATTTACATTAAAAAAGCAGATGAAAGAAGAATTGTATCATCCGAAATGAAATTTCTGGACAGAATTGATGGAGTCACAATAATGGACAAAATGAAATCAGAAATAAATTTGGAATTACAAATTCCCTATATGAAAACAATTATTTGCTATAGAGAAAAATGGAAAGAACAGATACTAAGAATGAATAGAAGCAGAATACCTAAACAATTTCTAAATTACCACAGAACAGGCCACTTAGCCTATAAGCCTGGAAAGGAAGACGAAGAACAAGACCAGATGCTTATATTTCTTCTTTCGGAAACAGAAAGAAGCAATGCTCGTCACATTTCAGAAATGCAATAATAAATATTTCAATTTGAGAAGATTTTAAAACTCAGTTGCTATCTTACTTTTAGGAAGAACATTCGGAGGAATTTATTTCTCTTGCGAGGATTTCCCAGGTAATTACGAAACGAAATAATTTTTTACGAGTAAATATTTGCTACAATTTTTTCTCAACCTATGGCTTTCTATTTTCTATCAGCATTTACAATTCAACCGGAACGTCTTCTATGTGAAATGCTTTGTTCTGAAAAAAAAAAATATTACTAATAAATTTTACGCTCTGAACAGAAATGGTATTTGCTTTTATGAAGAATTGGAATATTAAAATTCATTTTGTTGATAAATGAGGTAGCCGTAGAAGCTGATAATAAAAAGAGTTTTTATTACAGCGGAATATTAACTTTTTAAGGAAAAACTGCAAAATAAACTCGTTTATCTTATGAAATATCTCCGTTACATGCAAGAGTGGTAATACTCGTTAATACGAATTAGAATTTCAGTATTATCGAGGTTGATAACAGGATTTCTTAAACTATATAATGAAGGAAATATTCTTACGTCTATGCTAACAATTAAGATCATTTCACTTTTCTTTGTTATATACCAATTATCGTATGAGATCTGCAATTTCAAGACGGCAGGATATGTGATTGAAGCAAAAATCAGTAATGGTTTCTCTTTAAATTCCAAGACACAAAACATGGAGATATCTTAATTTGGCGGATAGATTGATGTTACTGTCTGAAAGTAACCTTTTTGATTAAGGATATATTAGAAATTTCTTCAAGAATTGCTTCCTAAATCAGCCTCTAATAGATTACACAAAAGGGAGTGGGTCTTTGAAATAAATATTTCTCAGTTAATATTGTAATACGTGGAAATGTCAGAGATACAAGCTTAAAAGGAACTTTTATGTTCATGCGTTAGAAGTTAAATCCTACATTTTTGTCTAAGTGTCACCAAAACGACTTGCAATAAAGTAAATATCGACCCACAAATCTATCATTCGTAATGTCTTGATAAAGGTACAGTGTCTATCATTACAGAAATAATTGATATACTATTAAGTATATGCACTCTCCGTTTTCAGTTCTATTTCATAAACGGACTTCTACTCCAACTATATGCAGCAGTTTTGTCTGTTATATTATTGTAGCATCAATATACATAGTTAAGCCATACGTTTACTTATCTGGTTATACGGAATTCAATTTGATCCGGTAGTAAATATAAGGAGTTAATATCAGTATCAGAATTTCGACCATAGAGATTCTAATAACTAATAACGTTGCAGTCAATAATCACGTTGAGTGTACCTCACTAACATCATTATCGAGGCACACATCACTGACGTCACAATACTACAGAAAACAATGTACATTATACACGCAAATCAATATTAATATAATCCAAACTTATAATTCTTACGATCATTAAAATAAAGGGTGGGCCAAAATTCAGAGTAGGATTTGACATTTAAATAACCTTTTCATTCATGAACGAATATCAGTGATATTATACAGAATGAATCTAACATATGGAGATTTAATTACGTTAGGTATGGAAGATGACATCTTTCAAATGAGCTCCATTTGCCCCCTCGCAAAGTCGGGCTCTTTCGATTGCATTGTTTAACAGTAGATAATATTGGAGGATCTCGAATTTCTGCACGGATATTCTCCTTGAGCTTCTCAAGTGTGCGCGGTTTGTTCACGTACACGCTCCTTCACATATCCCCCACAAGAAGTAATCGGGGACTGTAAGGCCGGGCGAACATGGCGGCCAATTAATCTGGGAATTTCTTGAAATTATCCGCTCGCCAAACAGTTGCCTCAGGAGGTTCATTGTGGCCCTCGCTATATGGGGAGTTGCCCCATCCTGTTGAAACCATATTTCACTGCAGGAAGTAAAATATTGCCAATCATATTCCGATATCTCTCACCAGCAATTGTCAAAGTATTACCGACTTCAGTTTAGAAGAAGTAGGGCTCTATAACTTCCTGGTCTGGAAGTAGGTGGAAGGTTCATCACTGAACCCTTTTCCTCTAAGCATTGCATTAATTTCCGAATCATTGTCGCCGAGGGTCCATTTTTGACTTGAAAATGGCGACAGTAAGCTATTTGCGTCAAAATAATAACATGTTATTTTGAAAATAAAATTTCACATAAAAAGTCATAGAGTTAAATATATAAAATTTCACTACTTTATTCGTTGTTCCTTCGTGAAATTATTCAAGATCAATCTCCCAAATCTGAGTTATAATACATACCTGCAATAAAAGAAACTGGACTATTAACAAGAAATTATTTACATGTCAAATCATACTCTGACTTTTGGCCCAACCTGAACTTTAAATCAGATGACAGTGGATGAAGTGGTTTAATAAATAAATTTGTCAACTGCAAAGCCGGCATACAATTTGGTGCACTTGTTAAGGTAAAATACTTGAAGGAGTTAACTAATTAGGCTTCCGTTCGCTGTTTTAACATCTTTGAGTATTGTTAGAGTCAATAAAAGTACCAGATGAAAATAACTTGAGAATAGCTGTATTGATACAAAAGATAAAAATCGGAAAAAAGGTCTTGGTCGATTACAACATGGTAACAAAGTCAGTAAGATCCTGAATCTCTGAATTCGTTTCTGTGATGAGGATGCAAATAAATCGCCTGCTTTATTTTACTTACAAATGTAAGATAAAAATCTTCAGTTATAATTTCATTCCCGTGGAAAGAAGGGAAGTCGGGCACAAATGCCAACGATAATGTCATCAACAGCTCCTCATGTCAAAAATCTATTTATAAAACTTATCCAGAGTTCAATCTGATGAAAAGAATGCATGGAATTTAATCTTCTCTCCATTCACTACACAAGAGGCAACCATTATGATTAACTGTTTTAAACAGAAATTTATTTAGTTTATTCCAATGCTCGCAATAAGTATTGATCGTTGGCTTTTCAAAAGGAGATGTTAATTCACTCAATATATGGCATGAAAACCAAATCTAGCTGTCACATTAAGTTTGTTAAATGTCAAGATTCGTTACTTGCAAATCAGGTTGTTTGTTAACTTCCACCGGGCTACTGCTTGTTCAAATACCCTTAGTTGTCCATTGGAGCAGTACAATGAGAAATCCCAATTACGATCTCATTATTAAACTTAATGCAGCTTTCTTTCAAACAATGCATCTTGTTCTCTTTTGAGAATCTGATTGAATGTGTTACAGTAGTTACATTCTTCTTACTTCCCCTTAAAACGCGTTCTTTCGAAAAGAGGTATTTTACCAACTCAGTAGCTATGATATTGCTATCAAACACTTGCCATATGGTAAAGTGACATTTCCCAAATTTTCGCGATTTATGATTACCAGTTTCCGTCTCCTTCTCATAATTAAACTAATCATTAATTTATTAACGAGAAGATGTTCCCTGATTATTTCGATGTTGCTAATTAGAAAATTTCCCCACTCGACGTTTATTAATTAAAAGCTTTGCATCGCTTCAAGAAACAGAACTACGTTTGTCTGATGCTCTTGTGTAATCCTAATACAAGAATTACTTTGTTGATTACCGATCGCCTTTATTTACTCATTGGGCTTCATGCGATAACTTCAAAAATAACACGGGATATGGGAGAAGTCTTCGTTTAAATTAAGCAAGGATTCTTCACATTTAGTTTTCGGCCACAAATAGCTGCATATTTCGATATTGCTTTTATTATTCGGAAAATTACAGAGATGATATTTCATATTTAGTCTAACTTAATATGAAATTAACATGTGTTCAAGAAATAATAGAATTTTGTACTACTGTTTAATGAAGGATTTATTTTTAGTACAAATGAGTATTACCATTAAAAGGGATCTTGTAGGTGATTAAATTTAGATTTGTTTAAAGATAATTCAGATATTATGTATTGCTGAGTGCAGATGGTGTCTTGAGTTTTAATTTAGTGCTTTCAAAAAGAGCTATTAGAACCTCCCCCCCCCACACACACTTGTTACCATGTATGGCAGTAAAGGAGTTGGTGGCCTATAATTAATAGAAATTGTTTCTCCAGAAACGTTCAAGCAACTCAGTTTTGACTAATTTACTGTGAAAACCGAAGTGTTAAATTAAACCATTATATACACGAACATTGAGCATAATTACTATTTTCTCTTCAGTCAATGTCAACTTTAGTAAAGACATTAGCGCAATTTAATTATTAAATATAAAAAGTAAAAAAATTGTATAAAACTCAGATAATGTTATAAACTTATGCCAAAATAATAATAGTGTATTTCATTGTGAACAATATTTTTGTATGGAAGTTGCTGAAGGAAGTAATTATAGCAACTGGGGTGTTGGATAATAACAGAAGTCTGATTTTATGTACAGATCATCCATTTCTTAGTGCCTTTCTATGTGAAATGAGAGTCACTGAAAAAATGCAACTATCGCAATATTTATACTAATCGAATTAACCAAGAAAAGTGAAGCCTTATTAACATGTTTTAATTTTAATGTAGAAGACTATCATACCATTAAAAGATTACGGTAGACTACTCTTTTAGTATTTTAATTGACATTTCTCTTGCAATCGCTGACTATTTTTCCTGAGAAAATTCCGTGAATTTCATTCAAAAGAATAAAATTCTTAAAAGATAAATAATAATAATAATAATAAACAAAACATCTACTACAAATGATTTTTGTTATACAATTCAAAAATGCATAAAAAGGTTTGGAAATGTGTAAATGTTATTTCAGAACAACATTTGTGTCTAAACCCCAATACTGTTTTCATAGTAAACCAGGAGACGGGGAACTACAATTTTAAGGGAGGTCAGATCAAACAGTGGAAAAACAAGAGTATTATTCCTGCCTCTAAATGCAATCGCTTTTAATCTTCATTTTTATTCTACAAAAAAAAAAAAAAAACGATTTGATGTATTTAAAAGCTAGATTTAATGTCATATCTTCTGAAACACATCTGGAATTACTAATGATGCTGTATATTACCTATATCAGCTCACCTAATAATAAAAAAAGCACGTGAATCGCACATTAAAATGGTATCCATCTGTTCATTGGAAATCAGCATATGTCGTATGTTCGATAATATGCCACACCAGTCCTCACCATGTCGTTATGATGTGTGCTTTCCTGGAGGATTAAACTTCTGAAGTTGTTACTCCAGACATCATCCACCTCATTGATGGATGGATGAAAAAATAAAAAAACGCGTTTTTTAATTTTTCCTAAAAAGTTATCGGTATCAGTTGGAAGTGACATCACTAAAAGATATCTGCAAATGATGAGCTCGCTCATCTCTACTGGCCTAAGCAGACATCTTCTGGAGGAGAGGGGGCCGAGGGGGAGTATTGCAGGGAAGACATCTGTCACCCTCTTGACTACCCTTTCACTCCACCACCTAATGCTATTTTTTCCCCTCCAAAGTTATCAGTATCAGTTGGTGACATCACTAAAAGATATCCGCAAAAGATGAGCTCGCTCATCTCCACCAGGTTGAGCAGACCTCTTCTGGAGGAGATAGGGGAGAATAGGGGTGATGGGGTTAGGGGTGGGGTGGGGAAGCATTGCAGGGAAGACCTCTGTCACCCTCTTGACGACCTTTTCACTTCCACCACCTAATGCTATTTTTTCCCATCCCAACAATTTTGGATATATGAGTAAGAGAAATAGTCACATGGTCTAACATCGAAAACACTTTTTGAGGATAAAATACTTCACATAATAAGGACAAATAATATAGCATACTCTTCGAGCCACAGAGATAAGATTTGCCATATAATGTCTCAAAGTAAGATAATCGCACATCAACATCATCCAACAGCATGTAGAAATATGTCCGTGAATCATCTATGTGAAAATTTCATTTTTGAAGGAACGGTCAGGGTTAAGGGTCAGGTAAACAGTACTATAACGAAAAACAAACGAGTCAAGTGTCTTTGCAGTTACGGCAATTCGTTCATCTCCTGCAGCTATCGTATTGTGTTCTGGTGATTGGTATCCAGGAAAGTTAAGTAAAATAATGGGTGAGCCACAAAAGTCATTGAAATTTTCTTTCTTCAGGAAAATAGCATGAGACAAAACTCTTCACTTAGCTCTAAAAGGATGGAAACCGATTATTATTTTAGAAGACACGTACATTGTGATGTATTTATCCAGGACCATTTGGGAAAAGTGGTCCTGGAAGTTACGCAGGAAGTGATTGATATCCTCGGATATTTGCAAAGAACAGTTGACTACGAAATGGACCTAGGTGAGTGTTATATTCTGAAATGCCAAGATGGGGAACTAATACTTGATGATACAGGAGCTGATGGAAGTAAAGTTTTTTCTATTAGTGGTGAAGAAACTGAGAGATTTTCACCAAAAATATATGACATTGATAAGCATTTACTATTTTTGGAAACTCAATTACCATCTATTCATGTCATGGGGAAAATTATTGCTAATCATTTAAATTCATCAATGGTAAAATTAGACTTTCAAGATTTTATCCAATTCGATAAAGATTCTTTATTTTGGGATATTTACAAACATTTTACAAAAACTGTTTGTGTATATTTGCTTACAAAAAAATACACAGAATGTTTAGGAAGGCATGTTGTCATTTCCAGACTAAAACAATATCAAATGCATGGAAGTGTGGTTACCATGGTATCTGATTTAAAAGCTCTTTTGTGTGACCAGCTATTTTGATGTAATGTAACCAGGAAATGGTGAGTAACAAAAATTTTATAAATTGAACTCTTTGGAAAATGTTAAGAGTCTAAACTAAATATTGTGAAATATTTTTAGGTAATTACATGTTTCGAATTTTTCTCAGTGAATATATTTTTAAAGAGTATTTCGGCAAAATAAAATGTGCATTTGTAAACTTAAATGAAGAAAGATGTGTGCTTTTGTTGTTGTGTTTTTCCACAGTGAATTTTTTCTCAGTTATTCTGATTAGAACTTGATATTTAAATCCACAACTTTATACCTCAATACAATTCTCTTTAGTTATTTTTTTAAAAAATCACCACTATGAAATTAATGCCAGGAACAGAGGGAAAAAGTGTTGAAAACTGATATCCATGTATTGATTATTTTATAAATTGTCTAATGCTACCTATTGACATTGTTTGAAATCAAAAATCAGCTAATGCCTTTTTATTCCCGTATACGAGGAGTAGGTGAGGACATTTATCCCTATCTAACTTTTGGAGATGGAGTGGGCAGTTCAATATCCACTGGTACCAATCAGAGATAGATGGCCCAAGGCTATCACTAATTAAGCAGTACATGGTGAAGAGAGACGGCTCAAATGTACTGCCATCTCGTGGTCCCTGACCCTAACACAATATATTTAATGTCTGAAATAATGTGGGTTCTACGGTCAATTTTCTTGAGTTTACTGGATGAAAAACCGGAGTTTCCAGGAAGAAAAACCTGCTTGCCCATGCCAGAGATCGACTAACTCGGGAACCGGTAGAAAAAAGGCTTAGAAAAATTTCCTCTAGTCGCCGACTAGACTCGAAACCAAGTCTTCCTTTGTGTGCTCAAGTGCCGTGGTGTGCAAACCCCACATCCACTGAGCTAGACAGGCTACATTGTTTGAGTTATCTGAAAATAATTCGTTCATATAATCGAAATTCCCAACTGTTAGAATTTGGTTGTTTTACAGAGAGATAGCAGTGATTAACTGAAAACATGACTTTAACTCTTAAAGTTTGATATAGAAAAAATGCTTGTGCTCTCCAGATAACATATATACAAATTCTACCTTTTCCCACACAAAGTAAGGTAAAAACACACCAACAGTATATCCAGCAACATGTGAAAACATGTCGTTAAGTAATTTGTGCAAAAGGTTCATTTTTGAAGGAACGGTTAGGGTAGGGCATGGTAAGTGTAAACAGTACTATAAGAAAATACCATAGAGTCAAGTGAATTTGGACTTAAGGTTGTTCATCCACTGCAGCTGCTGTTTTGTGTTGTGGTGTTTTGTGATTGGTAATGTAAAAATAATGGGTGAGCCACAATATTCTTTGAAAGTTTCTTTGTGAAAAGTTCTAATTGTTTAGAATTTTGTAACAGAAAGTTAACATTAAATATATGATCAGAGCTAATAATCACTGAAATAATAATGATAATAATAATAAATAACTATTTATTTGTGGTGCCATATGAAGTAATCTAAGAAGAAGAATGAAGGAAAACGATTATGAAAAATCAACAGTGTGTGAAAAATACGAATTTTCAGTTATCACAGGGATAAGTGATTGCCAATTTCCTTTGAATAAGACTTCAAATTTATTTCCTAAAAAAATTGTATTTCTGTTGGAATTATTGTAAGATATGCATTGAAAAAATCACCTTGTAGTTGGAAAGAATTACCTGAAAGAGTTAAAAAACAGAATTCTTTGTTAATAAAATATAATATTGTCAGCTGAAGTGAGAAATTGGTTCTCTATCTCTGGACAAACTAAGAAATTGGATGATAGAATCAACATGCAAATATCAAATATTACTCCCCAAAGGAAGAGAAAAATCAAAAACATTAACCAGGTTAATAGTGAGGCCTGTTCTTGATTTAAATGAAACTGGATGCCCAAAACGGGAAAAAATAACATGTACTTTTAAGTGCTTTTGGAAACATAACGAAAGATTCTGTGCTTTTAATAATTCTCAGAAGTATATGTATTGGTTTCAAAAAAATAAATATGCAACCCTTAATTTTATTACAGTAATAAATTCCCAACGATCACCAAATGAAAAATTAACTTTCAGATGAGATTCACATTCTCAAAAACCACACGATGCCAATTCCACAAGCATGGGAAGAAGCTTTGAACAATAGTGCAAATTTAACAATAAGAAGATTAAGGAACAACAACAAAAAAATATATATATATTGTATTTTTCACTTTATTTATTTCTGTATGTTAGATTCAGTAAATACAATTGTAAATAATATTTCGTTCAAATAAAATGTGTAAATTTAAATAAACAAATTGGGTGTTGTTAATGTGCTATACAAATTTGATTAAGATCATAACATTTTTTCCCTTGTAAAATTTCATGCCACAAACTAACCAGAGACTTTTTTTTTGACTCACTGAATTAAAAGTCTTATTTGTTGATGCAAGCCCTCAAATATTTCAAGAAACTGTTAACTCTTGGAAGCCAAAGGAATAATCAGGTATTAAATTAATAGCCAGAATTTTAGTGGAGAAGATTTCACCTGAAAAGTTACAATACTCTAAGAATTTGACTATTTTACAGAGCCATTTGTTAATAATATTACAGTCAAATAAAGGGTAACATAGAAATTAACAAGTATATATTACAGGGCTAATATTCATTTGAAATAATAAGAAATAACTCTTTATTTGTTGTGCTGGCAAAAGCAATTTCTAAAAGAAATTGCAACAGTGAGTTCAAAACCTTGTTTGTCGCATATCCATTACTTAAAATTGCTAAAGAAAAATAAAATAAAATAAATAAATTTCAGTTACAGAAATAGGTTAACAGCACAAGGAAAAGCAGGTAAAATTAATAGTCAATATTGATTTTAAAAAATTAAATGTAAGCGTTAATTTACTGCAGCAATAATTTCCCACGAGAATGAAGAATGAATAATTTGGGGATACGTGTCATCACAATCATGTGAATGATAATCACTTAGCCATATGTAAGTATTTCAGAAACATCGAAACTTGAAAAAATGATACCATTTGAACAATACCGCAATTTATGGATGTGACTCATGTCATCTTCATCAAAGACCCCTCTGAAGAACACCGCGATTGGTAGTAACCGTTCGCTCGGGGGATATTGCTCATGACTATAACATAGCATGATCCTATGGGCTCAAATCTAAAGGAAGAAGTACTCATCTATTTCAGGTTACAGTATTTACAGAAATTTCGTTCTTTGTGATTTTTGTGTTTGTGTTGTGGTGTGGATATAAAATTCAACTAATTTTGAATATTTTTTTTGGAATATTCGTATTTAGAAGAGCCATTCTGGAAAGCTGTAAGTATTTTTAAATGATCATTAGAATTTCTAAAATACATAGAAAAGGTTTTGTAATCCATTTAACCGTACATTTATTTTAATTTATTTATTTCAAAATGCTGTAGAGACACCAGCATATAATTAAATTATTCAGAAAAGCTTGAAATACTGTCACTGTGTAAACTTAAAAGAACAAACAGTGTTGTTTATCTGTTATGTATGTTTAAGTAAGATCACTTTTGAAATCACCATGAATTCACACAAGATTTGTTTATTTATTTACTTATTTATTGAACTTTAAGATCTTAATTTAGAGAAATCAAAATATTCGGCTGAATTATGAATAAATATGAACTTTAATCACAATATGAATATAGAAGAAAATATGGATGAGCTATAGAAAAAAAGTGTGTGTTTAAGTGACAAGAGTATATAATTAATTTTTCAGAAAAGCTCGAAACACTACTGCCATCACGATTTTCTCTAAGAATTCCCACCCTTTAACAGGAAAGAAATACCCCTAAATGTATTGGAAAATTAGTACAGCCATCTATAGAAGAAAAAAAAGTGTATATATGTTTAAGTAAGATCACTTTGTAAATCGCATTGAATTCACACACAATCTGTTTATTTCTTTATTTATTGATTGAACTTTAAGATCTTAATTTTAGACAAATCAAAATATTCGGATGAATTATGAATAACATATGAACTTGAATTAGAATATGAATATAGAAGAAAATACTGATGAGCTATGGAAAAAAAATGGGTTTAAGGGACACCAGTATATAATTAAATTATTCAGAAAAGCTCGAAACACTGCCGCCATCACGAATATCTCTAAGAATTCCCACCCTTTAACAGGAAAGAAATACCCCAAAATATATTGGAAAATTAGTACAGCCATCTATAGAAGAAGAAAAAAACTGTATGTTTGAGTGACATCAGCATATAATTAAATTCTAACATTCACGTCACGATTCCTTATCTTCTCTTGATCTTAATCTTGTCAGAAGTGTCCCACCAATCACGACACGATTCCTTATCCACTAATATATCTCCCTTTTCCATTCAAAACAATAATGTCACTTATTTACAACTAATAAATGACGTCACTTATTTACAAATAACAAATTACGTCACTTATCTCCATCTGACAACAAAAACTTTCACGTCACTATTCTTTTTCTTATCTTGATTTTGCTTTTGTCAGAAGTGCACCACCAATCACGACACGATTCCTTATCTCTAATATATCTTCCTTTCCATTCAAAACAATAACGTCACTTATTTACAACTAACAAATGACGCACCTATCTACATCTCATAACAACATACACCCACGTCACGATTCCTTATCTTATGTTGATCTTGTGAGAAGTGCACCACCAATCACAACACGAATCCTTATCTCTATCATCACCCATAATTCCATACGCGAACCAAAACACAATAACTGAAGCCATTGTCACATATGCCCACAGGGAAATTCCAAACATTCCGATCTCATGACGTCACTCCCACAATGACGTCATCAAATCTACAACCAATCACGTCACGATTCCTTATCTTATCTTGATCTGTCACAAGTGACACCCCTACTACTAGCGTAGGTAGAAGTCGGGTTCATGATAAGTAAAATATAATCAATACCTTAAAAAAGATAATTTAATGAAGAAAACATTCATTTTTTACAATGTCAATGAGCAACTTGGCAATGTTTTTCCTTGACCAGCTTGTCGATGTTGGCATCAATGTTGGAAGTTGCTATGCGCAGATTATTCTCGAGATGTTGGTCCGTAATCTGAATTTTTGTCTGGAACTTCACATGCTTCATTCTGGAGAACTGCTCACATAAGTATGTACTTCCGAACAAAGCGCACATCTTAAAAGCATTCCGATGGAGATTAGGGAATGTGTCCTCAGAAATGTAATCTTTTTGAAATGTAAGCAAGGGCACATTAAATAATTTTTTCCTCAAAGAAGAGTTGTTTTGGAGTTCAAGCAGATCCATTTGTACTGAGCCTGGCATTTCGGCAGCATTGGCACTGAGTGGCATTGAAAATAAATCTAAAGAAGACTGCTGATTAAGAAAATCACTAAATTTCTCTTCGAACTCACTTCGCAACACGCTAATTTTGTAGCGTATTCATCAAGAGAAGGACAGTGGGACTCAACGAGAAGTTGAAAATTAGTTAAGTATTTTTTGCAAGTTGTGCATCCCAAAGTTTGAGCTTGGCCACAAAGGCTTTGACCTGATGAAACAGAATGTGCATCAGTGGATTGTAACCGCGTATTTGGGTCATTCATATGCAACAAGATGTCGGTCACAAAGGCAAAGTCTGTCATCCATTTCGGATCGTTAAATTCCGCAATCGGATTCCGCTTGGTTTGCATGAACTGCTGTATTTCGCTTCTTAAGTCAAAGACTGCATCTTGCCTCTGCTCCACCAATGCACATCACTATAATAAATCACATTGCCATGATCCGCTTCGCACTCTTGGGTCATACAACTCTTGGAAATAACGATGATTCAATCCCCTTGTCCTAATAATGTTGACGACAGTCACAATAATTCTCAAATTTGACATTCTCAAATCCAATAGTTTTCGCGCACAAATTCTCATGGTGGACTAAACAGTGATAATGGACGAAATCCTGTCCTTCTAGTTCCGGTTCTTGCCTCAGCAGCTCCACAAACCCTTCGTTCTTTCCCACCATTACATGGGCACCATCTGGGCACAAGCTGAGGTCGAAACTCTGGAGCGTTTTCTTGTCGGCTTCAAGAATATCAGTACCTTTCGTCGTTTCCTTCAGAGGCACGAGCGCTAGCAATTCTTCTGTCTCATTGAATTGTTGATCAATGCTAGAGACAAAGATATCCAGTTGTGCTGTGTCCTGATGAGAGCACAGATTCACATCTGTGAATCTCTCATCTAAAGCATGTGAATATGACGTAAATTCGGACGACCGTTTTCTTAAAGTTCCTTCAATGTCATTGGCAAGTTGTTCGACACGTAGTTACCCCAGACAAGCTCGGTTTTTTAAACATTTCCTTATTATTTCGGCACAGAATATCCCCAGCAGTGATGAGACACTCTTCCACAAACTCGCCATCCAAGAAGGCTTTTGATTGATTTTTCAGCAATTTTTTCAGCTATTACATAACTTATTTTGAGCAAGCTTCGCTCTCTTACCTCTGCCTTTTAAACGTGTCCTGCTGGCATTTTAAATCACTTTGGAGACGATTCACTTTGCCCATACGAAGTCGCCCTTGAAGGCGATCGAAATTGGGCGCATGCTTTGTCTCATATTGGCGTTTTATATTGTATTCTTTTGATACTGACACTGACTCCCGACAAACTAAACACACTGAACTATCGTCGATGGGCACAAAAATTACAAATTGGTCCGCCTTTCATTAAAAATGCGACAAGAATCACTTGATTTACACTTCTTACTTGTAGACGTTATAGTGATAGAAGGTGAACTCAATAAATGATCCAAAATGACCGTGTAACGGTTATTAACCATTGAATATGTCTCACACTAATAAAAAAAGTTTGGCAATATAAATCCACAATAGGCTATGGCTGACGCAACGAACCTGCGTGCGCTTATAAACGAATATCAAACTGTTCACGACTGACTGACTGACTGTGGATGAGATCCTCTTTTATTTATACGAAAGTAACGAAGTATCGAGAACCTTCGAGATATATCTGGAAGGCACTAGACAACGCACTCGAACGAACTACTGCTTCAGCCATCTACCTGAGACGTTAGTACTAGTACTTAAGTACCGCTTGGCGCTGTCAGATGAAGTATGTCTATTTAATATTTATTTTTATAGGATTTTATGTAAAGTACTAAATGCACAATGTTCATTGTGAATATGGAAGGCATCTTATAATTCTAAATACCGCAGTACAGCTTAGTGGCCGGCGGGCTTCATTGATATTTTTTATTTAATCGAGTTTTAATGTTAAGTAGTTATTTTTTCAAAATGGCCGGCAGGCTACGGTAAAGAGCTCCGTGGACCATGCGTTCAAGACCTTTGCTCTACTACATACAAACTTCAAGTAGATTTTTGTCAAATGTCAAATGGTAAGGATGTTTACGACGATCTTCAGGTGATAAATGATTTTTATTGTCTGGTTTGCACCACGATCCTTCTTTACATGGTGTGGTTAAAGTTTTTTGTGAAGGGGATATATGCAACCTATTAATAAGAAATTACACATGTAGCATGATATAGCATATAGAAATGTTCTTAAAAGACAGTTGTCACACTTAAAACTCATTTAATGAATTAGTCAAAAATAAGAATTGATAGAATGAACAAACTAAGCTATAAAACTGTAAGGGACCACCTCCAAAACCGTTCCATATCTTGACCCAGCACAAGGGAGAGCATGATAGTCAAAGAAATGCCATTTATTTATATTTAGGTTGGAAGTGTAGTAGTATCAAAATTTATGGCCCTAAGGAATCATATTAGGAACTTTCGTTTTGCATCAGAGAACTAAGACCACGCAAATGTTATTTGGTCTTGAAAATATCCTCAACATCTTAAATGACGATTTTAAATGAGTATATAAATAGTTATATTTTATTAACTGATTTAACATTATAATCTGGAACATTCTAAATAATTTTATGTCCATGGTATCCGAATACGTTACATATACTGTCACAATCCAAGCTGAAGCCTTTCATTGAATGCAAATGAATTATTGCAATTCTTTCTGTTTTAAAATATTTTTTAATCACCTATTACAGATATTTTATATCTATAGATAACGTTCGTTAACTTTTTTGTCGTTTTCCTTCTACTCACAATAAAGTTTGTATTGAAGAATAGTTTCAAATTCGGATTTAGTCATATTATTTGAATTGACTCAGACATATTATTTTTATCGTCTTCAATGTCCGCATTGCAATTTCTTGTATTTCTTCACACTAAAAGAATTTACAGAGAAACTATTTTTAGGAGGGATTAACGCCAAGATTTAACCAAGTATTTATTTTAGCATTTAAACCAGGCATGTCAAACTCCTTTACCTCCAAGGGCCACATTGAGAATTATACATGAAGCCGCGATCCGCAACAGGAAAAAAAATCTCGAAATAAAGAGGAAACAGATTTTTTAATATTAGCATTAGAGTATATAAGTGCAAAATATAACCATGTTACAAACATAAATAAAAAATATAAAGTTTGCATATATTTTTTATTTTATTTTTTATGCATAATAAAACTTTATATTTTTTATTTTATGCATAAATAAAAAATATAAAGTTTTATTAATGAAATGTTCAACATTTGGTTGAATTTGTTGAGCTGTAGTTAGTTGCAATACTGTTTGCACATGCTAGTCTGTTAATCTTGATCTTTCCTCAGTTTTATTATTATTTAAAGTTGAAAATAGTCGTGGCATAAATATGTGCTACCGATCATAGATAAAATAAGCTAATTGCACATAACACATTGGGGTATCGATCGACTGATAAATAATTATAGAACTTTGGAATTCCAACATCCATATATTTTTGTTGCAATACAGAATCACACTGAATTTCGATTAATTTCAACTGTAAATTGTCATCAACAGTTTCAACATCGATCGATAGAGGAGAATTAAATAGGTAAATTAACTTTAATTTTAAAATATTTTAAGTAAATATTTTCATATTTCTTAAAACCTAAAAATTTTTTGAATTCATTTTCTATTAACTTAACTTCATTCGATTGGCCTATTCTGAAAATTTCAATATCGGTAATTTTTGTAATAATGATTGAGAACATTTAAAATGGGATAAATTTTCAGTTTGAATTTGTTTTTGCCAAAGTAATAATTTATGCTTGAAAATGTTAATATTGTCAAATAACATGGTAAGTGCTTGATATTTGACTTGTAGCTTAAGGTTAACTTGACTAAGGTGACTTGCAATGTCAATTGAAACATTAAGCATTTTTTAATATTTGAGTCATAATTTTTGGATTCTAAAAAAATGGTAATTTCGTCCAGCAATTCGAAGAATCTCTTTAAAACTTTATGACTAAAAAGCCATCTAATTTCTGTATAATAAGGTAGATCGCTATATTCATTTTCTATATGTTCTAGAAATTTACCAAACTGACGATGATTAAGCCCACGTGCTCGAATATAATTTACAATTTCACTGACATTTTTAGGACATGTCCAATATTTAAAGTGTTTTGTAACAACTCCTTTGACAAGTCATGGCAGTAGCACCATCAGTTGCAAGACAAACTAGCTTTTTTAAGTAAATTGTATTAATTCAAAACTTCCATAAGGGCATCAAAAATTTCAACTCCAGTGGTTGTATCGTGCATAGGAATAATTTCTAGAAGTTCGTCACTTACTTTTAAGTCCATATCACATTCATGAATAAAAACTGTCAGCTGAGTGATACTCGGTAAATCTATACTTTCGTCAATTGCAAGGGAATTGGTATGAAATGTTGGAATTATTGATATTAGTTGATTCCTTAAGTTCTCGGCTACATTATCAATTCTGTTAGCAATGATATTTCGAGATAAGCTTATATTTTTAAATTTTTTTAGTTGATCAGGACACAACAATTCAACTGCTTTAATAATACATTCGCGAATAAATTCCCCTTGAGTGAATGGTTTCGACTTGCTTGCAAATAAATGTGATAACTGATTTAACTTTAATTCTGACAATTTATCTTCACGAAGTTTCGCAACATATTTTTCAGATTTTTCTTTATAATTTGCGTCGTAATGCCTTTTAATATTATATTATTGGAAAACTGCAATAGAGTTTCTACGTATCAGGCATTTTTCCCCCTTGAATACAAAAATATTATAACTCCCATTTTTCTTGAAAAATATCAAATTATTGTTTTTACTCATACTGGTTCGACATTATTTTTATAAATTCTTTATTAATTATAAACAAAACACTACACTTTCTTACGACTTGTAAATTGCTAATGGCTAGCCTCCGATTGTTGTGGTCAGCGGATGTAGCCACGTACGTAGACTTGCTCGTTAAAATTAGGTAAAATTCGATATTTATGCAGGGGTGTAACAAGATGTTTTGAAATGATAAATAAAACATAATTTCCTTTAGAAATTGCAGAATTGTTTGGCGTATAAAATAATCTTAAGCGGAATATTAATTTTTTAAATATGTTTATTTAATTCGGCGTTGTCAAAAGTTAAATAACCATATTGGATTGGTTACAAAGTTTGGCGGGGCGCATGTTATTTGTCGGCGGCCTCATGCGGCTCGCGGCCGCGTGTTTGACATGTCTGATTTAAACTGATTTTTAAATTTAATGTGAGGTCACTGTGTAATACAAAAGTGAAACAAATGCCATAAAACGTAGCATCATTTACGTTCGATAAAAAGTTACACATTTTATACTTTATTTACGAGTACTTCACGTTTGCTAATATGAATAGAAAAATGGAACTCATCAACGATAAAAATAAAGTTGCTGTTTAAATCTCCGTAGCACCATAATAGTTTATGTTAAAGAAGGTAAATAAATTGAAGCACAGGAATATCCGGGATATACAGACTGAACTTTGCTAATTCGATTTTTCAAACCTACACTACATTAAACATACACCAGAAACAAAAGAGGACACTTTTCCTTTGCTGCTATATTTTAAAAATGTAATTTGTTGTAAATAATATACTACGTATCGGTTGTAGTGTTGGACTATACCTTTGGCTGGAATTCCCAACTTTCAGGTATTTCTTAGATTATCCGTACTCTATAGTGAAGAAGTGCAAGCCCGCAAACAATTGCATCGATCATTCTTCATATGTCACCCTGTGCACGCGGATGGAAATAATGAGGACTTCAACAGCACGAAAGGAATTAATGCGCATCGCCACCTTCTATTCAAGAAATAAAACGCAGACTGAAATATGATGCATTTATGCAACGCTAGTTAACGTGAAAATCGAAGCATTTTTATCCGTAGAGCAAATCATTTGCGAGTGACGATAAAGAACAAGCTCAATTTCATTCACAAACTGTTGATTAGTTGTCATAACATTATTTATATAAACAGGTAAATCGGTGAATATTTACGTAACTGATCTAATCATTCGAAATTATCATAAAAACAATATTGTTATTACTAGTAATTACATAGCAATTTCTGATTTCAACTTAGGTGAGGCATTTTCCCTTCATTATCAAGTTCCAAAGTGAGCTTGATCTTAAGTTGAAACGAGTTTATGGAAGTTAGAAAATGATATATTTCTGCCTCACTATGTTTCCATATTTTAAATAATATGTCGTAAGCATATCTCCAACACACTGACGGTTTAGGATTTTTTTAGACATTAATTACAAAACAAACTAGATGACATTGCAATAATGTTGTAAATGTTCAAAACTACAAACTATTTAAATATTTATTAATTTTGATTGAATATATCAATTACGTATATTGTTTTTAACTGTAGCATACTGAATATTCCTTTAGTATTTACTAAAGGAATATTTTTTTTCTTCAATTGTCACTAACATAACATCGGAAACAAAGGGGTAGAGTTTGTTGCCTTAGTCAATACGTTCCAACCTCAGATTGTAAGAATTAGTGAGACCTGGTTGTCAGAATCAGACCTACTAACTGGTATCGAGTTAGTAGGTCTGAATGAATATATTTTATCATATTCATTTATTAATCTTAATGGGACTAAGAGGGTATCGATTGGTTGTGACCTCTCGCTAAACTGATCGTTTTAGCATTCTTGTAATGCATCATTAATATTCCGTCATGCAGTACGTAATGAAGTAAAGCATGGGAAAAAGGTGAAGATTCCATTGATTCAGAGAGGACAAAAAAAGGTATTTCATTGAGAATTTTATTCTGCCTCTATGCCTTGGTTATATTAGATGCACATTGTTATCTGTTGTTTAATTTTTAAACGACTCGCTATTGGTTTACATCCATTTGTACAATACTACAGCGGATGGAGAATGAATATTTTCTGGTTCTTGATACTGGGGTCTCAAGTACTGCGTTTGTGATACTACTGTGGATATATTTCTAATC
Organism: Typopeltis vanoorti; assembly: GCF_054136105.1. Classification (NCBI taxonomy): domain Eukaryota; kingdom Metazoa; phylum Arthropoda; class Arachnida; order Uropygi; family Thelyphonidae; genus Typopeltis; species Typopeltis vanoorti. Next base: position 34,104,950 of record NC_143566.1, on the reverse strand, counting down.
CCGAGAGAAAATACGTGTGAAATCTGTCTTTATGCAGATAATTTCCAGAAGACCAACTCCCTCCTACTTTGCTTACAGAAAAACTTAGTGGCTTAAAAAATGTTGTTTTGTCTCAGATACAGTTTCAGATTATCAAATCCTTACGCTGGTTGCTGTACTAAACTTTTATTAGTTGAGATTAGTTTTCTAGGAATGAATTAAAGCTATGAGGCCAATGTTTGATGGCTGTAAATATAGGTAAACTGCGTGTATTCTTGTGGCCGATTCGCACGTTTTATGCATAAACCCTGAAATTACGCCTCAATATACGACGAGATAATACACTGTCGGTTGAGAGGGTGCAAACGTATACGAGAAGATTTGAATCTTTCAGGAGTGCAACTGAGATAAATATCGGGTTTCAATATAGAACAGCTACTCTCTAAATAGCTGTTCTACTCTCTTGACCATGCATTACGCATATGAAATATATCAACCAAACAAAAAGGTCACATGACCGTGCATTGAGCATATGAAAGAATACCAAACTTAAAAACCGGACACTCGATATAAAACAAAATCATAAAGCAATATACTACCGATATAAGTACAAATAACAACGCGGAGAAAATATTACTAATGATAGATAGACCCCATACACACACGCACGTAAAAGGAAAAAAAAACTAATTTTTCAGAGATTAATTAAATTAGGTTACCAAGTCTACACTAAGAGAAAATGTCAACAGAAACCAAATTAGTATAAAAGCAAGACCACGAATCTAACAAATAGAGTACTACAAACGATGATATCAAGCCCCACAAGTATACTATGAAGCACATCTTTCTCTCCAGGCATATTCCAAAACGAATCTAACATTTCAAAGTCAAAATCAACGTATTTTCCCTCGAGATTAGAAATATATCCACAGCAGTATCACAAATGCAGTACTTGAAACCCCAGTATCAGGAACCAGAAAATATTCATTCTCCATCCGCTGTACTGTTGTACAAATGGATGTAAACCAATAGCGAGTCGTTTAAAAATTTAAAAACAACAGAAAACAATGTGCATCTAATATAACCACGGCATAGAGGTAGAATAAAATTCTCAATGAAATACCTTTTTTTCGTCCTCTCTGACTCAATGGAATCTTCACCTTTTTCCCCATGTTTTACTTCATTGCTTAAATATGACTTTATTCACATTTTTATTCTTTTCTTTAAGCATATGCACTTCATACAAAAACAAGATTACCACCGACTATTATCTTATTAAATGAGTGCTGGCTGGAATGGGAAAAGCAATAATATATTTACATTACTGAAGGGTGTTGATATACCCTTAAAGAATGTTCGAATCCTACAGAAACAGCAGATTCGATCATTCTTCCCATTAGAAAAGTAAACGGATCTATCGTAGGATGCTTTCTTTCTTCTTTAGACTTTGAACGATAAGAAAAGGCAACAGAATACAGTTTGTTCGTGAAATTTGTAAACGTAAACGACTCCTTCAGCTGAATTTGAGAGAATTTCATCCATTAAAGTTTTGATGTTTTTGTGTTATAATTTTCTCCAATACAATTTCGCTTTAAATTTGTTTTGAAACCAGGTAACCTTATTTCATTAATGAGAATTAGTAAATTAATTAAAAATCTTACTTCGATGTTTATTACAGAATCTAAAGTAGGTTTGTCCTTCGCAAATAAAGCAATTAAATCTACTTCGTAATCACGAGAAAGAATAGAAGTAAGTTCGAAATCTCTTAAGTACTTCGGTACACGTTATGACAAGGTAATGGATAAGTCAGAATACGCAACACAAACGTAAAACAGTAATGAAATCATTAAAGGTTGAATATAATTAATTTTCATTTTAGGGAAGACCAATGAAAACAACGAATCGTATCCAATCGGTTCTGTATTAGGAATTATTTCCAAAGACTTAATGATGCCTCCATTTAATAAATCATGGGTGTTAAAACATCCCCTAATATCTGATTCCACCTTTACAATGTGCCGTAATCGTTTTATGCAAGCTCATTTAGGTGACTGAAAAGCTGCATGAACTGTTTCATGGTGCAGCTAAATGTATGTGATTGTAATTAGGAAACGTTAGTATTGTCGTATCCCGTAAAAATGCACATGTTAATTGTTAGTAAAGGAATTTATAAGTAAAACGGGATGGAAAAGGAGACAAATCCATAGTATGATCTCATTATGCATGTTAATAGTTGTGAAAGTTCAGTTGTTACAAGGAAAACAGAGAAATCGCTTTTAAAATTTTCTGTGCCACAAATTACTAAAGGATATAAAGCTTCGGAAGTAAGGCTTTATACCACACCTGGTAGTGCAGGGTGATTCCCTGAAAACTCATGGAATAATGTCACTTGAATATATTTACTCAATAATGCATTTTTTAAATTTTTATCTTAATGAACAATTAACACGTTTAGTTAAAAGGATCTAATGAGAATGTCAATTTGTTTATTTGTTAAAATGATATGTTGAAAATAAAATATTTTTAACAAACAATTTTCTTAAAACTAACTTCTAAAAAAGACTTCAGAAAAATTCTTTATTTTTTTTTATTTTCTTGAAAACTAAAGATTTTATTTAAAAAAGTTCAGTTTCAAAAGGTTGAAGGCTTTGTTCAGTTATTCGTTCCATATATTTATTATATATTCATTCTATTCGTTAAATTATTTGTTCTATATATATTCCAAAGAAGAAGTCCGTTTCCACACCCAGAAACCAGCATTTCACCGCCTGATGAATTTCTTTATATGTAGTGGAATGACTTCCAGAAAGATGTTCCCTAAGAGAGCAGACAAATGCAAGTCTGAAGGTGCCAAGTCAATGTTGTACCAAGATTACTGCGCAAACTAACGAGTGTTGTGCGCAGTAATCTTGGAGCTTTGTCGGCACGAAAATAGAGCCGCTTTTCAGGAGTCCTGGTCGTTTCGTTTTCATTTTATCCAACAGCACAGCAAAGCTCTGCATTGATTGTTCTTCTCTTCTTCAAGACGTTCACCAACAGAAGGCGTTGGCGATATCAGAACACTGTGGACATGACGTTTCGGACAGTTGGAAGACATTTGAATTTTTTACGTAATTCTGGGAATTGTGGGTGTGTAGTGAATGGTTCCAAGTCGTGGAATATAGTTTGCTTTCCGGGTAAAGTAATGAATACGCGTTTCGTTTCCTGTGACTAGCCAGAAAATCCTCGCTTTGGTCCAACAGAATCTCCAGACGCATCCCCATGTCTGGTGCCTTAAGCTCCTTTGACAATTGTAGGGCACGCAGCGGTTGCACATCTTTACAAGGCCAAGGAGATCGTGAACAATATCATAAACAGAGAACTTACTCAAGTTCGCCACTTCTGCATTTCGCTCGACTGTCTTCAAGAGAGATGCCATTAATGCGCGAAATTTTGTCTTCTGTGTTTTTCCACGATGGCTTGCCCCGCCCGATATCGATTGTCAATGGCACCACAGCCAGCTTTAAATTCATTGCACGAAAAACACTTGCTTCTTTGACAACTTTAAGCCATACACACCAAGTGGATCACAGTGAATATCACTTGTTGAATCTCCTTTTGCTTGCAAAACACGAATAATTTCACAGACACGTGTTTTGAGCCACACTCGCACGATTGGTGCCATCTTGCAATTGCAATTAGCTGCGAAGCGACAGTAGCGGCATACTGCAATGACTATGACGATACTCTCTTTTTCAACGTTATTTATGGGTCTATTTGTCGACCGTGCTTTATCTCATTCCCATTCACCATTATTAACAAAAGAAAAGGTTTTACCTTACGTTTCAGAATCTCCTCGTATGAAATAAAAGTATAAAGAAACAGGAATTGAATAAAATATATCAAATAATATAAGAAAATATTAATAGCACAACACTACTAATACAATAACTAGAAAGGTTTGTCAAATGTAGTTCATATTTGAGAGAACGAATGATATAATAAAGATTCAATGATAATTATTTAGAACAAAATTCGGACTCATTACAGGCCATGTTTCACTTCCGCCTTCAACAGCTTCCAATCATTATTAATCTATGATTAACTAAATCCTATTAGCGAATTCCTGGAAGAATATTCGGAAGTTTGCGATAATCTCCAAGGGATCTTCAAACCTCTTGAGGTGGTAATCTCCTCAAGAGGTTAAAACCAAAAGTTGTCTATTTCACAAAAATGCAAGAGGTTGGCTGAAATTTCGAACTTCTATTACTGGATTATTTGAATATTTTCAAATTAAAGTATAAAAATGAAAAGAAACTGGAGAAATAATTCGACGAAATCGTTACGACTAGAATATTTTGCGTAACATTTTATATCTTTCTTCCGACAAATCCAGCTCTCATCGACAACCATAACAACCTACTGCAGGTAATATTGCGTGAGTGTGTGTGTGTGTGTGTGCGCGTGCTTGCGAGCGCATGTGTAGGGGAACTGCTGTTAGATTTAATAATGTATGTGTTATGGACTATCATATGTCCAGGGTAGGAGCAAAGTGCAATGATATCATATGAAAAAGTTGTAGCAAATATCTTAGTGCTCTCTGAAGTCCAGGTTTCTAAAATGCAAACTGCTTCGCAATAAAAATAAATAAATAAAATAATATAAAAAATCAGGAACTTAGACCGCAATATATAGAAACTTGTCGACGAAAAACGTAGTTCGTCACAGTCGGATGAGCTAACTACCCACTTTTAATTGGAAAAGCAGCCTAAGTTAGGATGCTTTCTAAGATGCCAGGAACTTTTCTTAATAACATTTTTAATCTGAAGGCGAATTAACTAGTCTTATGTAGAAGGACAAATTTTTCTTTCTAGTAAATAATTGTTGTTATTCACCATAAAATCTGAATGATACTTTATTAGGGAAAAGCGATAATTTAACATATATAGGATTGAAATAATAATTGAAACGCCATCATCCATTCTTATTTAAAATAATAGTATGCCCTCCCCAGAATGGCCAATACATTTGGCTATTCTGTCAAATGTATTGGCCAGAATATATACACAAGATGATGAAAGATGTTTAGACAAGAAAACCATTTAGTTTTTCCTGTTTACATTCATAAAGAAAACAAATGTAAAAAGAGATAGTTACTAGTACATTTCCGTCACAAAACAACAAACTTAAATACATTGATTTCAAATGTTTTTACATTTTAGGAGAGATGGATAAAGCACAAGAGGATTTAAAACACGATAAAAAAATTATAAAATGGAATATTGTGATGTGCAAAATTACAGGAGGAGAATGCTAAAAACATTCCAGAACAATTAAAATTCACAAATAAACACAGTGAACAGATGAAAGAAATTCAACAATGGAACACAAAACATGACCCAAAAATAAGGAAAGGTTTCAATTATCTTGAGGGTTCCAATTATAAATGTACCGAAAGCATGAGTATGTTTGGTTCTGGCATAAATTTAAGGTTTTAAAAAATAGCTTTTTTCCATACTAAACGTAGTAAATAATGAACTAATCCATAAAAAAAATATTTGAATATCCCGTCATCTGCACCTGTATAAGAAACAAAATGAAAAGAACATAAAAAAGTCTTCGTCTTACGAATTTTACTTAATTCTTTCCAATCAATGTGCATACTGAATCCATCGTTCAGGTACATTGGCCTGATGATATCGAGAAGAAAAAAAAAAAGAAAAGAAAACTCCTCTGGACTAAATAAAGAACGTCTTTTTGTCATGCAAATAACTTACTGTGGTGAATATTAGCGTGTGGTGACGTCGCAATGCACATGACAAGCGGTCGGATTTGGATATTAGTAATCAATGATTACAACTTAATTAACCGATTGAATATTTGTGCACGAGAGGTAACCAACGGAATAAATGGCTCTATAGAAAAATCATGACCACGAAGTTTTAATTAGTAAAAAAATCAGTTTTTCTGTTAGTTTTACCGATGATGATCGTCGGTAATTAGAAAATCTACTTGAGTTGCAAGCCAGGTTTGTCAAGTGAAAAAAAAAGGTTAGTGAAGTTATTCAAAATAAATGCAAATTAAGACATCAATATCCAATCAAAACTAGATTTTACTCAGTTATTATCCATTTATCCAGCATGACTACTCAAGCTGTCAAGGCCATACCAATGATTTATAAGAAAATAATCCGCGCGGTTAGCCTAGTGGCTATGCGCATCGCAACCATATACCTGGGAAAAGAGTGTCCTGGTTCGATTCCCGTCGACGACGAGAGGAGCTTAAGGATCTTCCTCAGCCATAGCCAAGTTAGCCGGTCTTGGGAGTGGACAGCATGGTTTTTCCCACCAGTTTATCTGGGGTTTTTCATCCCGCAAGCAGGCAAACCGCTTCAGTGAACACACACACACGGATTGCAGTAAGGAATACTGACCCAGCCATAGGTCTGATTCATCAGCTATGCCGGTTCTGGAGCTCGGATAAAATTTGGGGGATTGAGATGGTGCCGTATCTCCCCGTAAAGGGAACTCACGGCGTGTATCATCATACGATTATTATTATTATTTTAAGAAAATATTGGGCAGATACATTTCGAAGTACGAGCAAGTTTTCTTTGAAATATTCTTAGTTGTAGTCGTTTGAAATACGTTCGCGTGAATACTACACTTCATTCACCGCATTGTTAAAGAGAACGTTCTTAAAGTTCAATTGTTTGAAATTGATTGTTGTAGCGCCTGCTCTCGTGATTAATTTTGTTCAAGCAAAACTACACTGATGGAATTGTCTTGTAAATTCCATTAAATTACCGAAGAATTACTTAACAATATCCTAATGAAATAATACTTGAAGTTATGATAACGCTAAATAAGTGTATTAGCTTGTCTTATAACTACCAAACAGAACGCGTATGATTATATCCACCTCATGTCTCGAATGGATTTGACGGGTCAGATGTCTTTTCTATCGGTACATTGTCTGTCACAAACGATGAAATCAAGAGCATATGTGTCATCTCGAACAGAAATAGTGGGGTAGAATAAAGAGAAGAGATAAAAGACAGTTTAGCATAGTCGTTAGCGATGTACGCGTAGAGTTATTTTTAGCTGCTTGCGTTCCTTGCTCTCTTGGGGCTAGGGACAGAGATCCAATTCATTAATTATACCCATAATTAAGTATCCGAAGTAGAAGAGACCACAGGGACAGTGCATTGATAATTAACGCTAAGGAAATATTTGATCGATAATGTCTTGTTCAACAGCTGCAAACAAAGACGTAGAAAACAGGCAATTTCATTTGGTTAATCAATAAAACACTTCATAACACGAATGGTGTGATGAGCTCCTCTACACATGTTGCTGGAATGTTAATGTTTGGCTAACTCTGTTTATCCTCGAGTAGGATAAAGAATAATAGCTTATAATTAATCCAATATCGATTCAGTTAAGAGTGTGACGGACCAGCCGTTTCTGAAATATGCATGACTGCTCCATTGCTAATTAGTTTCTGTAGAAAATACGACATTTGCCGAAAAAAAAGACTTGATACAGGGTTACCGAGGAACGTCCTGTCATGACATCTGGCGACGGAAAGTTTAATTAAAGTAATGGTCAGCTCTGCTGGGCAAAGATTGTTGATATGAATCTTCTAATGGAAAATTCCACAGATGCAAAATTCCACAAAAACTTTGTATTAAAATATCAATATAGTGACCTCACAGCAACAGTATTAATTCGAACTATTTAGGGGAAGTAATTTATTGGGGAAGAAAAGGAAAATTATCAGTAATGTGTTCTATGCGTTTAGTCTTAATGGATGTGGGGTTTAGATGTTTTTCTAAAGAGGTATAAGAGACGATTTTGTAAAGAGAATTTTTAGTGTTTGGGGTCGGTAAGCATTTGTTGGTAGGTGGATGGTGTTAATGGGATTTTTAATTTGCGTTGTGTTATTATAAGAAAATGCGAAATCGTGCCAGGAGCATTTATATTTCGGGGATAGAGATCAATAGCTTAAGTTAAAGACCTTTGCAAAGGTAGCAGCAAGAAGCAATATTAGTACATGTCAAATATATTTAACATGTCGCACTATTTAAACGAAAGGGTACATTTTCAGTGGTAATTTTCCAAAGTTTAAATGAATGTTTAGAAACCACCACCATTATAATTTTTTTTAATTTACGATAACGAGTACATTATGTCGATATTTGAAATTAAAAAAAAATAATAATAATAATAAAGGAATAAGAAATTTCTCAAGTCCTCAAAGTCCCCAGTACTTTTGCAAAGGCTGTACACGTTGAAGATGCTTTCAAAAACATGAACAGTTTTATGAAGTTTAAAAAGATCATCAGGGCTTGTGTCTCATTGTGAGAAACCAGTCCTGATGTCGCGATGATACACACGTGGTTAGCAGTATATCCGCGAACCAGCAAATCCGCGATCCGCGAATCTTCATTGTTGCAATAATCAAATACTTATACTATCTGCAACTACTTGGTTTCGATTTATTTATGTAGTTTCCCATTATATGCAAAACCAAAGATTTGCAAGAAAGTATTCGAGTAAATTATTTTTGCTATGACATCCGATTCTGTCATTATGGGTAATACCGGCAAAAACATTCAAAATGTGTCCTCTCTCCAAAACATGCGAAACAATAAAATAAACACACATCAATAAAGTGAACTGAAAAAGAAGAAAAGATCATACTTCAAAGAACAAACACACTCCCCTGGCAATAAACAGAAAAATATGAGAATGCTCAAGTAACCATAAAAAAGATCGAAGACATGTCAGTAATAGTGAACAACAAAACTAGTTCGTTCTATTAACATTAAAAAGGTTATGAATAAGAAAACGGCAACAATTAAAACAAAAATGATATAATTTCATGTTATATTAACCAAAACTGTGTCTTCTTCTCAACAGCAATAATCACACATACAGAGAGTGTTTATTCACACTAAGACTTGTAAATGCTCTTTACAGAATCATTTTTCAAATAAATCTGTATTTAACGATAGAAGTAAACATATATGAAATTCAGAATTGGCTGAAAACTCATCGCAGTAGCATCATGTTTGCTAAACTAAATTCATGTTATTCCGTTTAATTTTTTTTCACGTAGGATATCAGTGTTATGTACGCAGACAACGTTTTCAGTAAACCACCTAGCTGTCATTTTTCTCCCTACAGCAGATGTAAATAATTTTCAATTGTCCTCAATGAAGGCAAATTCTGAGCCAATTAACGTCGACATATAATATTTATATTGAATCTTTTCTTGGATAGAAAGTCATTTTACTTCACCGAGTATACACCTTAAAATAGAAAAAAATACTTCTAATCCTGCTTTTAGCAGAGCAGAAGGTATTTGAATCCGGTGCATAAAATCAACAGATTCTCGCACAATAGGGTGAGCAATTTTATTTCATAAAGGAATTAGTTGTACAACAGAAATTCGCTACCATATAGCATACGTTACAAAAAAGGCATCTAAAATATATCACAGCCTTCAACATTCATCTTGTTTTTTTTGTAAATAAATTTTAAACTTCTGCCTTTCATATTTCAGTTCTTTTCTCTTTCTCCTTATTTTTCATGAGGAGGGTTTCACTCACAAAGCAGATGAGAAAGGTGTATGTACGGTACAATGGATAAAGTAAGCGCTTTCTTCCTGATAACTTGTTGGTCTTCAGAGGTCGCGAAAGATAATAATGGTAGCTACACATCTAGCTGTGAAGTTGAAGACAGAAGTGAGGAAATTGATTACAGAAATATCTATAAATGTTCGGGAACAATCCAGAGACTTTCACTTCAAATTTGTCATCTAATGTTCATTACTGATGATATTTCAAGTTTGGTTGTATGTGGATTTAGAAGGAATATCTGAATTGTCTCTCTCCACAGCACTAAATATTAATATTTTAATATTGTGAGTATCTTTAAGTCTGCTTTTATTAAGTGGCGCCTTCTTTTTATTTGCTTCTCCAACTTAAGGGGATTATTAGGGATGATCTCTTTGATCGATCCTCATTCGATATTCTCTGTCAGATAAGATTTGTCTACAGTAGTTTCGGATCATTGATATGCAAAATTTTATAATTGATAAAATTATGGGGTATATTCCATGTTTATTCCCTTTATTTCTGTATTTGTTCTAATGAAGAAGTTAGAAATATCAGAGCTAAATAAAACTTTGATATTTATGGCCAACGAAAATCTTTGTTATTGGTCTGAATTTGAATAAATACAAATTCCTAGTAGAATTATTGAGAGTTGGCTTCTGTGACCTAGCGTCTGCTAGTGCTAGTAATGGCAAACGTTTGGGGTCAAGAAGCCTGCGAGCTGTAATTTTTTAATTCCTTTGTAAATGAATCATTTATAATGAAAAGAATTTTGCAGTTTCAAACTTTTAAAAAGGTGGTTTTGTATAAAAGCGGCCCATAAATCAGGCAGCAGCATTCTAAATTGTATCATTTCATTTACCGATTAAATGATGAAAAAAACTGGTAATAAAACTGTTTTAAATAGAAATGAAATGCATTGTTATTCTTTCTTTCGATACATTACAATGCTGCACAATTTTATGTGAACAATAAAATCTTTACTTGACAGTTCATATCTGGGTGTGATTTTGAGGCAGTTCCGTCTAGTTATTAATATTAAGTTCAATTTTTAAGTGTTACACAAACTTGTTTTTCCATGTGAACACATGGGGTGGTAAGTCATGCAGAGAAGAGTGGTTAACAACCACACGCTTCAATTCGTTTTTATTAATTACATGTAATTAATGGTTAACATTTGGTTTTATTCAAGATAAATAAGATAAAGAAGAAGTATAAGTTTAGGTCTGGATATTCATAATCCATGTTTCTCTCTCCCGAAATTCATAATACAAAACAATCCCTCACCTTCAAAAATACATTAAAACTCCAAACTGCTTCTTGCGCGGGAATTAAAATTTTCACTATACAGTAATATCTCGATTAGTACGTTTTCGATTAGGGCGTCATTTTTTTACGATACCCAAATTTGATTAGTGCGCCTCTAAAATTCGATTAGCGCGCCTATATACATCTTAAAAATAAATGTTACGGATTTTAAAAATTTTCTACCTATACATTTTTATGGCTAACTATTTTAAAAAAATCACTCCCGAGTATGAAAGAGTTTAGTTACCGATTTAAAACATTTACAAAGTTATTTTTAATGGCCTACTACACTACTTCCATGTATATATACTATGTTCCAAATTTTTACTGCCAAAATTTATGTCGTCTGCTATTGTACGCCCACAGGTTCGAGACCATTCGACACTTCTGCGCATGTCACAAAAAAGAGAAACCTTTTTTTTGAGAAAAGAGAAAAGAGAAACGATAATAGGGTAACATCCGTCTTCTGGGATGAGCTGTTTATTATTACACGTCGGGAAATTAACTTCTCTTTCATTATCATCGTAGTTTTTAAAGTGGTAACTATTTTGCTTGTATAACAGTTGGGAAATTTTACCCATAAAACACGTGATTTCGTGTGTTGGCGACCAATTCGTAAGTCCTTCATTTCTTTCTCCCCTTCAATGATAACGTCCAAGAGTTAAGAGTTAATTAAATATCATTCTGAAGAATTGAGTTATTCCGACCTGCTAAATTTAGATGCACAGCGGAAAGATTCCGAAGAATATGAAGAAAATTTAACCACTGATAGTCAACCAAAAGAGATTTCACAGAAACAAATTGAAAATATTTTTCGTACAGTCGACGTTTTTAAGCAGCAATATTTGGAGGCTGATCCTAATGAAGAGAGAAGCAGTAAAATTTGCAGAAGAGTAGAAGAGGCAATAGGGCCATACCGTCGGTTGAATGAAAAATAGAAACAAAATGCCTGCCAAACTACGTTAGTTCAATTATTATTCTACTTTGTTAAGAAGTGGAATGATAAATTTATATACTGAATATTTTTTATTGTCTTTCAGCTCTATGGTTTTCCTTTAACTAGGCCCTTAAACATACCTTAATTCTTCTACTAAAAAAAAATTAAGGATCAAAAAAGAAATCTGAGTAACGAATTATACATTTTCCCATTGGTTATTATATTCGATTAGTGCATTTTCGATTAACGTGCCTGATTTAAAGAACGCATTAGGCAAACTAATCGAGGGGTTGCTGTTTTCTGGAAATTAGTGCATTTAAGCTTCCGTTACCTATCAATAGGTATCGAAACCTACTAACGCCCAATTCACAAAATTTCAGGTTTTGTACAATAGGTTTATAATAAATCCGGAGAATTCAGATAGCTTAACTAGATTCATAAATTTTTATTGAACAGCATGTAAGAACACATCATTAGTCTGTTCGTATTTACTAACAGGTTTACTGAATATTTCTTATATCGAACGACATGGTTGAATGCAACGCAGGTTAAAACATTTTTGCAGAAAACATAAGACTGATTCCTTCCTAATAATATTTTCTGGCATAATAAAATGTGTGCTAATTCACATCAATGAGATCGTTTTTATCTCAACATATGTTCAAGATTTATGAACGAAATGTGGAATCTTAAGTTGACTGCATTTTTACTTCAAATACAGGTTTCCCTTTCTAAATACGGAGTACAAGACGAATTGAAGTTTAGCTGAGCAAGGTTAGTAATTTTGTTTCTTTCACTTCAGTTTCACACTCTTTCTAGAGAATTTGTGGTTCTGAAGTTCTGAATTTTTGATTATAAATATACATCAATTCCCTAACGTTAACGTGGGAAACGTATAAGAAATGGAGAAAAAAATCAGGTTTTGAATAAAAAACAAGAAAAATTTCACTTTTTGCAAAATTTCATGGAAACGTTATTTTCGTGTTTTACACACACAAACACTATCAAATGAAGCTATTTGAGTGTATTAAAGTATATTTCGTTACATGGCACATAAGTTAACTCAGAGGTTGTTAAAGAAACCAGCAATACATAGTATAGTGCATTATAACTTGTTTCGATATTACGTCGTTAGAGGATGCTGTAATCGAACTAATGTTGAATTTTTTAAAAATTTGAATATCACCCGATTAAGTTGTTATTAGCGCAGTTTGATAGATAGCACTGCCCTATGCCTATATAAAATGTTTCATACCGCAGGAAGCAATTTCAAGCGAGAATCAGCCTATGCGTGATGTAAAGGTGAAAACAAGCAGATTATGACAAAAAACACGAAAAATATCACTTTTTGCAAAATTTCACGAAACGTTATTTTCGTGTTTTACACATACAAACACTATAATATGAAGCTATTTGAGTGTATTTAAGTATATTTCGTTATATGGCACATAATTTAACTCAGAGGTTGTTAAAGAAACCAGCAATACATAGAATAGTGCATTATAAATTGTTTCGACATTATGTCGTTAGAGGGCGATGTAATCGAACTAATGTTGAATTTTTTTAAAATATGCATATCACCAGATTAAGTTCTTACTAGCGCAGTTTGATAGATTGCATTGCACTATGTCTATATAAAAAGTTTCATATCGCTGCAAGCATTTTCCAGCGAGTATCAGCCTATGCGTGCGGTAAAGGTGAAAACAAGCAGACTAAAAAACAGGAAGAATTTCACTTTTATGCAAAATTTCACGGAAATGTTATTTTCGTGTATTTCACAGAGAAACACTATCAAATGAAGCTATTTGTATTTAAGTATATTTCGTAATATGGCACATAATTAACGCAGAGGATGTCAGAGAAACCAGGAATACATAGTATAGTGCAATATACCTTGATTCGACATTATGTCGTTAGAGGGGGCGGTAATCGAACTATTATTAATTTTTTTAAAAATTAGAATATCACCAGATTAAGATCTTATTATGCAGTTTGATACATTGCATTGCCCTATGCGTATATAAAAAGTTTCATATCGCTGGAACCATTTTCCTGCGAGTATCAGCCTATGCATGCTGTAAAGGTGAAAACAAGCAGATTATGACAAAAAACACGAAAAATTTCACTTTTTGCAAAATTTCACGGAAACGTTATTTTCGTGTATTACACACACAAACACTATCAAATGAAGGTCTTTGAGTGTATTTAAGTATATTTCGTTATATGGCACATAATTTAACGCAGAGGTTGTTAAAGAAACCAGGAATACATAGTATACTGCAATATTCCTTGTTTCGACATTATGGCGTTAGAGGGCGCTGTAATCGAACTAATGTTGAATTTTTTAAAAATTTGCATATAACCCGATTAAATTCTTATTAGCGCAGTTTGATAGATTGCATTGCCCTATTCCTATATAAAAAGTTTCATATCGCTGGAAGAATTTTCCAGCGAGTATCAGCCTATGCGCGCTGTAAAAGTGAACACATGCAGATTTTGACTAAAAAACACGAAAAATTTCACTTTTTGCACAATTGACCGGAAACGTATTACGTGTTTTACACACACAAACGCTATCAAATGAAGCTCTTTGAGTGTATTTAAGTGTATTTCGTTACATGGCACATAATTTAACGCAGAGGTTGTTAAAGAAACCAGGAATATAGAGTATAGTGTAATATACCTTGTTTCGACATTATATCGTTAGAGGGCGCTGTAACGGAATAATGTTGAATTTTTTAAAAATTTGAATATCACCCGATTAAGTTCTTATTAGCGCAGTTTGATACATAGCATTGCCCTATGCCTACATAAAATGTTTCATATCGCTGGAAGCATTTTCCAACGAGTATAAGCCTTTGCGTGCTGTAAACGGAAAAACAAGCAGATTTGGACTAAAAAACACGAAAAATTTCCCATTTTGCAAAATTTCATTGAACGTTATTTTCGTATTTTACACACACAAACACTATCAAATGAAGCTATTTGAGTGCATTTAAGTATAATAAGTTATATGGAACTTAATTTAACGCAGACGTTGTTCAAGAAACCAGCAATACATAGTATAGTGCATTATAGCTTGTTTCGAAATGATATCGTTAGAGAGAGCTGTAATTGAACTAATTTTGAATTTTTTAAAAATTTGTATATCACCCGATTAAGTTCTTATTACGCAGTTTGATAGAATGCACTGCCCTATGCCTATATAAAACGTTTCATATCCCTGGAAGCATTTTCCAGAGAGTATCAGCCTACGCATTCCGTGAAGGTGAAAACAAGCAGATTTTGACTAAAAAACACGAAAAATTTCATTATTTGCAAAATTTCACGGAAACGTTATTTTCGTGTTTTACACACACAAACACTTTCAAATGAAGCTACTTCAGAGTATTTAAGTATATTTCATTATATGGCACATAATGTAAGGCAAAGGATGTTAAAGAAACTATCAATACATAGTATAGTGCATTATGCCTTGTTTCGACCTTATGTAGTTAGAGGGGAGTGTAATCGAACAAATATTGAATTTTTAAAAATTTGCATATCACCCATTTAAGTTCTTATTAGCGCAGTTTGATCGATAGCACTGCCCTAGGCCTATATAAAACGTTTCATATCGCTGGAATCATTTTCCAGCGAGTTTCAGCGTATTCGTGCTGTAAATGTGAAAACAAGCAGATTTTGACTAAAAAACACGAAAAAATTGACTCTCTGCAAAATTTCACGGAAAAGTTATTTTAGTGTTTTACACACACAAGCGCTATCAAATGAAGCGACTTGAGTCTGTTTAAGTATATTTCGTTATATGGCACATAATTTAACGCAGAGGTTGTTAAAGAAAAAAGCAATACATAGTATAGTGCATTATACCTTGTTTGGACCTTATGTCGTTAGTGGGCGCTGTTACTAACTACTGTTGAATTTTTTAAAAATTTGCATATCACCCAATTAAGTTCTTTTCGCGCAATTTGATAGATAGCACTGTCTAAGCCTATATAAAAAGTTTAATATCGCTGGAATCATTTACCAGCGAATATCAGTGTATTCGTGCTGTAAGAGTGAAATGAAGATGATTTTGACTAAAATATACGAAAAAATTCACTGTTTGCAAAATTTCACGGGAAAGTTATTTTCGTGTTTTACACACACAAACGGTATCAAAGGAATCTATTTTAGAAGACTTAAGTATATTTCGTTATATGGGTCATAATTTAACGCAGAGGTTGTTAAAGAAATCGGAAAAACATAGTATAGTGACATTATAATTTGTTCCCACATTATGTCCTTAGAGGGCTCTGTAATCTACTTAATGTACAATTTTTTAAAAATTTGCATATCACCCAATTAAGTTCATATTAGATCAGTTTTATAGATAGCATTGCCCTATGCCTATATAAAAAGTTTCATATGGATGAAAGCATTTTCCAGCGAGCATAAGCCGATGCGTGCTGTAAAGGTGAAAACAAGCAGATTTTGACTGAAAAACACGAAAAAAATTCCCTTTTTGCAAAATTTAATTGAAACGTTATTTTCGTATTTACACACACAAACACTATCAAATGAAGCTATTTGAGTGTATTTAAGTATATTTCGTTATATGGCACATAATTTAACGCAGAGGTTGTTAAAGAAACCAGCAATGCATAGTATAGTGCATTATATCGTTAGAGGGCGCTGTAATTGAACTAATGTTGAATTTTTTAAAAATTTGCATATCACCCGATTAAGTTTTTATTAGCGCAATTTGATAGATACTCTGCCCTATGCCTATATAAAATGTTTCATATCGCTGTAATTATTTTCCAGCGAGTATCAGTGTATTCGTTCTGTAAGAGAGAAAACAAGAAGATTTTGACTAAAAAATACAAAAAAATTCACTTTTTGCAAAATTTCACTGAAACGTTATTTTCGTGTTTTACATACTCAAACACTATGAAATGAATCTCTTTGAGTGTAAAAGAGAGAAAACTAGAAGATTTTGACTGAAAAACACGAAAAAATAATTTTTGCAAAATTTCACGTAAACGTTATTTTTGTGTTTTACACACACAAACGCTATCTAAAGAAGCTATTTGAGTGCATTTATGTATATTTCGTTATATGGCATATAATTTACCGCAGAGGATGTTAAAGAAACCAGCAATACATAGTATAGTGCTTTATACCTCATTTAAACATTACTTCGTTAGAGGGCGCTGTTACCGAACTAATTTGAATTTTTTAAAAAGTTGCATATCACAGGATTAAGTTCTTATTACCGCAGTTTGATAGATATCAATGTCCTATGCCTACATATAATGTTTCATATCGCTGGAATCATTTTCCAGCGAGTATCAGCGTATTCGTGCTATAAGAGTGAAAACAAGGAGATTTTGACTAAAAACACGAAAAATTTCACTTTTTGCAAAATTCCACGGAAACGTTATTTTCCTGTTTTACACATACAAACGCTATCAAATGAAGCCATTTGAGTGTATTTAAGTATATTTCCTTATATGGCACACAGTTTAACGCAGAGGTTGTTAAAGAAACCAACAATACAGGGTGTTCGGGATAAATTTGACAGTTTCGTAAGGAAAAAGAAAATCCTCTTTGTATCTATTAAATTTAATTAATTGACAAAAAAACACATCACAGGCAGAGTTAATTACAATACTATCAACAAGATTTACTCAAAATAACCACCATTAGCATCGATCACAGCTTCAATTCTGCTTCGGAACCTCGAACAAGCTGATGCTACAGTCTCCCTGGGAAGGGCCGCAAAAACTGTTTTAATTTTATCCATTAACTGGGCTTTTGTATTACTGGAAGTGCGATTGGTGTCTTTTTCAACTGCGCCCCATACAAAATAATCCATGGGGTTAAGGTCTGGGGAGTTTGGAGGCCAAACATTTGGACTGGTGAAGTCGTAGAAATTTTCAGACAACCATTTTTGACTTTTCCCAGAGGTGTGGCAAGGGGCCGAATCCTGCTGCCATACATACGGCCTACCATTGGCTACCCTTGTTATCCAGGGCTTGACTACAGTTAGCAACACCACGAACAAAGCCCGAATTTCAATGCCAGGGTTCTTCAACACCTGTTCCTGTAGATTTGCGAGGAATTCTGCTGTACGAACGCAATCAGATCGTCTGCTAGGGATCTTTCTTCTTGCTACATCCTCGTAGTCACCATTGCAAGTCTCTAGTTCATGCCTGATTGTTTTTACTGTATTCAGGGAGCATTGGCCAGCAGTCGTAATATCCTTATTTTGATGGCGGGCACGAATCATCATGATACAAGTTATTCTCTTCCATGATTCAGGCGGGTTCCAGCTATCCATCCTTTCTGACATCTTGTATATGAATGAAGAAGGGTCCAAACTTTTAAATGAAGAGAAGTGTGTGTTAATATATGTAACTTACGGAAAAATATAATTAATTATAAATATGTCAAATTTATCCCGAACACCCTGTACATAGTATAATGCTTCATACTTTGTTTGACATTATTTCGTTAGAGGTATCTGTTACCGAACTAATATTGAATTTTTTAAAAATTTGCATATCACCAGATTAAGTTCTTATTAGCGCAGTTTGATATATATCACTGCCGTATTTTTTATAAGGCAGTGATATATTTGATATACATATCACTGCCTATATAAAAAGTTCCATATCGTTCGAATCATTTTCCAGCGAGTATTAGCGTATTCGTTCTGTAAGAGTGAAAACAAGCAGGTTTTGACTAAAAAACACGAAAAAATTCACTTTTTGCAAAATTTCACGGAAACGTATTTTCCTGATTTACACACACAAACGCTATCTAAAGATGCTATTTGAGTGTATTTAAGTATATTTCGTTATATGGCACATAACTTAACGCAGAGGTTGTTAAAGAAACCAGCAATACATTGTACAGTGCTTTATACCTTGTTTCGACATTATGTCCTTAGAGGAAGCTGTTATCGAACTAATGTTGACCTTTTAAAAATTTGCATATCACCCGATTAAGTTCTTATTAGCGCAGTTTGATAGATCGCTCTGCCCTCTAACTATGTAAAGAGTTTCATATCGCTGGAATCATTTCACAGCGATAATCAGCGTATTACTGCTGTAAGAGTGATTTTGAGTGCAGATTTTGACTAAAAAACATGGAAAATTCACTTTTTGCAAAATTTCACAGAAACGTTATTTTCGTGTTTTCCACACATAAACGCTATCAAATGAAGCTATTTGAGTGTATTTAAGTATATTTCGTTATATGGCACATAATTTAACGTACAGGTTTGGATATCACCCGATTAAATTCTTATTATCGCAGTTTGATAGATTGCACTGACCTATGCCTATATAAAGTTTCATATCGTTCGAATCATTTTCCAGCGAGTATTAGCGTAATCGGGCTTTAAGAGTGAAAACAAATAGATTCAGACTAAAATACACGAAAAATTCACTTTTCGAAAAATTTCACCGAAACGTTATTTTCGTGTTTTCCACACAGAAACGCTATCTAATGAAGCTATTTGAGTGAATTTAAGTATATTTGGATATACGACACATAATTTAACGCAGAGGTTGTTAAATAAACCAGCAATACATAGTATAGTGCTTTCTACCTTGTTTGGACATTATGTCGTTAGAGGGCGCTGTTATCGAACTAATGTTGAATTTTTTAAAAATTTGCATATCACCCGATTAAGTTCTTATTAGCGCAGTTTGATAGATAGCACTGCCCTATGCCTATATAAAAAGTTTCATATCGCTGGAATCATTTTCCAGCGAGTATCAGCGTAATCGTGCAGTAAGAGTGAAAAGAAGCTGTTTTTGACTAAAAAACACGAAAAAATTGACTTTTTGCAAAATTTCACGGAAACGTTATTTTCGTGTTTTACACACACAAACGCTATCTAATGAAGCTATTTGGATGTATTTAAGTATATTTCGATATATGGCACATAATTTAACGCAGAGGTTGTTAAATAAACCAGCAATACATAGTATAGTGCTTTCTACCTTGTTTGGACATTATGTCGTTAGAGGGCGCTGTTATCGAACTAATGTTGAATTTTTTAAAAATTTGCATATCACCCGATTAAGTTCTTATTAGCGCAGTTTGATAGATAGCACTGCCCTATGCCTATATAAAAAGTTTCATATCGCTGGAATCATTTTCCAGCGAGTATCAGCGTAATCGTGCAGTAAGAGTGAAAAGAAGCAGTTTTTCACTAAAAAACACGAAAAAATTGACTTTTTGCAAAATTTCACGGAAACGTTATTTTCGTGTTTTACACACACAAACGCTATCTAATGAAGCTATTTGGATGTATTTAAGTATATTTCGATATATGGCACATAATTTAACGCAGAGGTTGTTAAATAAACCAGCAATACATAGTATAGTGCTTTCTACATTGTTTGGACATTATGTCGTTAGAGGGCGCTGTTATCGAACTAATGTTGAATTTTTTAAAAATTTGCATATCACCCGATTAAGTTCTTATTAGCGCAGTTTGATAGATAGCACTGCCCTATGCCTATATAAAAAGTTTCATATCGCTGGAATCATTTTCCAGCGAGTATCAGCGTAATCGTGCAGTAAGAGTGAAAAGAAGCTGTTTTTGACTAAAAAACACGAAAAAATTGACTTTTTGCAAAATTTCACGGAAACGTTATTTTCGTGTTTTACACACACAAACGCTATCTAATGAAGCTATTTGGATGTATTTAAGTATATTTCGATATATGGCACATAATTTAACGCAGAGGTTGTTAAATAAACCAGCAATACATAGTATAGTGCTTTCTACATTGTTTGGACATTATGTCGTTAGAGGGCGCTGTTATCGAACTAATGTTGAATTTTTTAAAAATTTGCATATCACCCGATTAAGTTCTTATTAGCACAGTTTGATAGATAGCACTGCCCTATGCCTATATAAAAAGTTTCATATCGCTGGAATCATTTTCCAGCGAGTATCAGCGTAATCGTGCAGTAAGAGTGAAAAGAAGCTGTTTTTGACTAAAAAACACGAAAAAATTGACTTTTTGCAAAATTTCACGGAAACGTTATTTTCGTGTTTTACACACACAAACGCTATCTAATGAAGCTATTTGGATGTATTTAAGTATATTTCGATATATGGCACATAATTTAACGCAGAGGTTGTTAAATAAACCAGCAATACATAGTATAGTGCTTTCTACATTGTTTGGACATTATGTCGTTAGAGGGCGCTGTTATCGAACTAATGTTGAATTTTTTAAAAATTTGCATATCACCCGATTAAGTTCTTATTAGCACAGTTTGATAGATAGCACTGCCCTATGCCTATATAAAAAGTTTCATATCGCTGGAATCATTTTCCAGCGAGTATCAGCGTAATCGTGCAGTAAGAGTGAAAAGAAGCTGTTTTTGACTAAAAAACACGAAAAAATTGACTTTTTGCAAAATTTCACGGAAACGTTATTTTCGTGTTTTACACACACAAACGCTATCTAATGAAGCTATTTGGATGTATTTAAGTATATTTCGATATATGGCACATAATTTAACGCAGAGGTTGTTAAATAAACCAGCAATACATAGTATAGTGCTTTCTACATTGTTTGGACATTATGTCGTTAGAGGGCGCTGTTATCGAACTAATGTTGAATTTTTTAAAAATTTGCATATCACCCGATTAAGTTCTTATTAGCACAGTTTGATAGATAGCACTGCCCTATGCCTATATAAAAAGTTTCATATCGCTGGAATCATTTTCCAGCGAGTATCAGCGTAATCGTGCAGTAAGAGTGAAAAGAAGCTGTTTTTGACTAAAAAACACGAAAAAATTGACTTTTTGCAAAATTTCACGGAAACGTTATTTTCGTGTTTTACACACACAAACGCTATCTAATGAAGCTATTTGGATGTATTTAAGTATATTTCGATATATGGCACATAATTTAACGCAGAGGTTGTTAAATAAACCAGCAATACATAGTATAGTGCTTTCTACATTGTTTGGACATTATGTCGTTAGAGGGCGCTGTTATCGAACTAATGTTGAATTTTTTAAAAATTTGCATATCACCCGATTAAGTTCTTATTAGCACAGTTTGATAGATAGCACTGCCCTATGCCTATATAAAAAGTTTCATATCGCTGGAATCATTTTCCAGCGAGTATCAGCGTAATCGTGCAGTAAGAGTGAAAAGAAGCTGTTTTTGACTAAAAAACACGAAAAAATTGACTTTTTGCAAAATTTCACGGAAACGTTATTTTCGTGTTTTACACACACAAACGCTATCTAATGAAGCTATTTGGATGTATTTAAGTATATTTCGATATATGGCACATAATTTAACGCAGAGGTTGTTAAATAAACCAGCAATACATAGTATAGTGCTTTCTACATTGTTTGGACATTATGTCGTTAGAGGGCGCTGTTATCGAACTAATGTTGAATTTTTTAAAAATTTGCATATCACCCGATTAAGTTCTTATTAGCGCAGTTTGATAGATAGCACTGCCCTATGCCTATATAAAAAGTTTCATATCGCTGGAATCATTTTCCAGCGAGTATCAGCGTAATCGTGCAGTAAGAGTGAAAAGAAGCTGTTTTTGACTAAAAAACACGAAAAAATTGACTTTTTGCAAAATTTCACGGAAACGTTATTTTCGTGTTTTACACACACAAACGCTATCTAATGAAGCTATTTGAGTGTATTTAAGTATATTTCGATATATGGCACATAATTTAACGCAGAGGTTGTTAAATAAACCAGCAATACATAGTATAGTGCTTTCTACCTTGTTTGGACATTATGTCGTTAGAGGGCGCTGTTATCGAACTAATGTTGAATTTTTTAAAAATTTGCATATCACCCGATTAAGTTCTTATTAGCGCAGTTTGATAGATAGCACTGCCCTATGCCTATATAAAAAGTTTCATATCGCTGGAATCATTTTCCAGCGAGTATCAGCGTAATCGTGCAGTAAGAGTGAAAAGAAGCAGTTTTTCACTAAAAAACACGAAAAAATTGACTTTTTGCAAAATTTCACGGAAACGTTATTTTCGTGTTTTACACACACAAACGCTATCTAATGAAGCTATTTGGATGTATTTAAGTATATTTCGATATATGGCACATAATTTAACGCAGAGGTTGTTAAATAAACCAGCAATACATAGTATAGTGCTTTCTACATTGTTTGGACATTATGTCGTTAGAGGGCGCTGTTATCGAACTAATGTTGAATTTTTTAAAAATTTGCATATCACCCGATTAAGTTCTTATTAGCACAGTTTGATAGATAGCACTGCCCTATGCCTATATAAAAAGTTTCATATCGCTGGAATCATTTTCCAGCGAGTATCAGCGTAATCGTGCAGTAAGAGTGAAAAGAAGCTGTTTTTGACTAAAAAACACGAAAAAATTGACTTTTTGCAAAATTTCACGGAAACGTTATTTTCGTGTTTTACACACACAAACGCTATCTAATGAAGCTATTTGGATGTATTTAAGTATATTTCGATATATGGCACATAATTTAACGCAGAGGTTGTTAAATAAACCAGCAATACATAGTATAGTGCTTTCTACATTGTTTGGACATTATGTCGTTAGAGGGCGCTGTTATCGAACTAATGTTGAATTTTTTAAAAATTTGCATATCACCCGATTAAGTTCTTATTAGCGCAGTTTGATAGATAGCACTGCCCTATGCCTATATAAAAAGTTTCATATCGCTGGAATCATTTTCCAGCGAGTATCAGCGTAATCGTGCAGTAAGAGTGAAAAGAAGCTGTTTTTGACTAAAAAACACGAAAAAATTGACTTTTTGCAAAATTTCACGGAAACGTTATTTTCGTGTTTTACACACACAAACGCTATCTAATGAAGCTATTTGGATGTATTTAAGTATATTTCGATATATGGCACATAATTTAACGCAGAGGTTGTTAAATAAACCAGCAATACATAGTATAGTGCTTTCTACATTGTTTGGACATTATGTCGTTAGAGGGCGCTGTTATCGAACTAATGTTGAATTTTTTAAAAATTTGCATATCACCCGATTAAGTTCTTATTAGCGCAGTTTGATAGATAGCACTGCCCTATGCCTATATAAAAAGTTTCATATCGCTGGAATCATTTTCCAGCGAGTATCAGCGTAATCGTGCAGTAAGAGTGAAAAGAAGCTGTTTTTGACTAAAAAACACGAAAAAATTGACTTTTTGCAAAATTTCACGGAAACGTTATTTTCGTGTTTTACACACACAAACGCTATCTAATGAAGCTATTTGAGTGTATTTAAGTATATTTCGATATATGGCACATAATTTAACGCAGAGGTTGTTAAATAAACCAGCAATACATAGTATAGTGCTTTCTACCTTGTTTGGACATTATGTCGTTAGAGGGCGCTGTTATCGAACTAATGTTGAATTTTTTAAAAATTTGCATATCACCCGATTAAGTTCTTATTAGCGCAGTTTGATAGATAGCACTGCCCTATGCCTATATAAAAAGTTTCATATCGCTGGAATCATTTTCCAGCGAGTATCAGCGTAATCGTGCAGTAAGAGTGAAAAGAAGCTGTTTTTGACTAAAAAACACGAAAAAATTGACTTTTTGCAAAATTTCACGGAAACGTTATTTTCGTGTTTTACACACACAAACGCTATCTAATAAAGCTATTTGAGTGTATTTAAGTATATTTCGATATATGGCACATAATTTAACGCAGAGGTTGTTAAATAAACCAGCAATACATAGTATAGTGCTTTCTACCTTGTTTGGACATTATGTCGTTAGAGGGCGCTGTTATCGAACTAATGTTGAATTTTTTAAAAATTTGCATATCACCCGATTAAGTTCTTATTAGCGCAGTTTGATAGATAGCACTGCCCTATGCCTATATAAAAAGTTTCATATCGCTGCAATCATTTTCCAGCGAGTATCAGCGTAATCGTGCTGTAAGAGTGAAAAGAAGCAGTTTTTCACTAAAAAACACGAAAAAATTGACTTTTTGCAAAATTTCACGGAAACGTTATTTTCGTGTTTTACACACACAAACGCTATCTAATGAAGCTATTTGGATGTATTTAAGTATATTTCGATATATGGCACATAATTTAACGCAGAGGTTGTTAAATAAACCAGCAATACATAGTATAGTGCTTTCTACCTTGTTTGGACATTATGTCGTTAGAGGGCGCTGTTATCGAACTAATGTTGAATTTTTTAAAAATTTGCATATCACCCGATTAAGTTCTTATTAGCACAGTTTGATAGATAGCACTGCCCTATGCCTATATAAAAAGTTTCATATCGCTGGAATCATTTTCCAGCGAGTATCAGCGTAATCGTGCAGTAAGAGTGAAAAGAAGCTGTTTTTGACTAAAAAACACGAAAAAATTGACTTTTTGCAAAATTTCACGGAAACGTTATTTTCGTGTTTTACACACACAAACGCTATCTAATGAAGCTATTTGGATGTATTTAAGTATATTTCGATATATGGCACATAATTTAACGCAGAGGTTGTTAAATAAACCAGCAATACATAGTATAGTGCTTTCTACATTGTTTGGACATTATGTCGTTAGAGGGCGCTGTTATCGAACTAATGTTGAATTTTTTAAAAATTTGCATATCACCCGATTAAGTTCTTATTAGCACAGTTTGATAGATAGCACTGCCCTATGCCTATATAAAAAGTTTCATATCGCTGGAATCATTTTCCAGCGAGTATCAGCGTAATCGTGCAGTAAGAGTGAAAAGAAGCTGTTTTTGACTAAAAAACACGAAAAAATTGACTTTTTGCAAAATTTCACGGAAACGTTATTTTCGTGTTTTACACACACAAACGCTATCTAATAAAGCTATTTGAGTGTATTTAAGTATATTTCGATATATGGCACATAATTTAACGCAGAGGTTGTTAAATAAACCAGCAATACATAGTATAGTGCTTTCTACATTGTTTGGACATTATGTCGTTAGAGGGCGCTGTTATCGAACTAATGTTGAATTTTTTAAAAATTTGCATATCACCCGATTAAGTTCTTATTAGCACAGTTTGATAGATAGCACTGCCCTATGCCTATATAAAAAGTTTCATATCGCTGGAATCATTTTCCAGCGAGTATCAGCGTAATCGTGCAGTAAGAGTGAAAAGAAGCAGTTTTTCACTAAAAAACACGAAAAAATTGACTTTTTGCAAAATTTCACGGAAACGTTATTTTCGTGTTTTACACACACAAACGCTATCTAATGAAGCTATTTGGATGTATTTAAGTATATTTCGATATATGGCACATAATTTAACGCAGAGGTTGTTAAATAAACCAGCAATACATAGTATAGTGCTTTCTACCTTGTTTGGACATTATGTCGTTAGAGGGCGCTGTTATCGAACTAATGTTGAATTTTTTAAAAATTTGCATATCACCCGATTAAGTTCTTATTAGCGCAGTTTGATAGATAGCACTGCCCTATGCCTATATAAAAAGTTTCATATCGCTGCAATCATTTTCCAGCGAGTATCAGCGTAATCGTGCTGTAAGAGTGAAAAGAAGCAGTTTTTCACTAAAAAACACGAAAAAATTGACTTTTTGCAAAATTTCACGGAAACGTTATTTTCGTGTTTTACACACACAAACGCTATCTAATGAAGCTATTTGAGTGTATTTAAGTATATTTCGATATATGGCACATAATTTAACGCAGAGGTTGTTAAATAAACCAGCAATACATAGTATAGTGCTTTCTACATTGTTTGGACATTATGTCGTTAGAGGGCGCTGTTATCGAACTAATGTTGAATTTTTTAAAAATTTGCATATCACCCGATTAAGTTCTTATTAGCGCAGTTTGATAGATAGCACTGCCCTATGCCTATATAAAAAGTTTCATATCGCTGCAATCATTTTCCAGCGAGTATCAGCGTAATCGTGCTGTAAGAGTGAAAAGAAGCAGTTTTTCACTAAAAAACACGAAAAAATTGACTTTTTGCAAAATTTCACGGAAACGTTATTTTCGTGTTTTACACACACAAACGCTATCTAATGAAGCTATTTGGATGTATTTAAGTATATTTCGATATATGGCACATAATTTAACGCAGAGGTTGTTAAATAAACCAGCAATACATAGTATAGTGCTTTCTACCTTGTTTGGACATTATGTCGTTAGAGGGCGCTGTTATCGAACTAATGTTGAATTTTTTAAAAATTTGCATATCACCCGATTAAGTTCTTATTAGCGCAGTTTGATAGATAGCACTGCCCTATGCCTATATAAAAAGTTTCATATCGCTGCAATCATTTTCCAGCGAGTATCAGCGTAATCGTGCTGTAAGAGTGAAAAGAAGCAGTTTTTCACTAAGAATCATTTTCCAGCGAGTATCAGCGTAATCGTGCAGTAAGAGTGAAAAGAAGCAGTTTTTCACTAAAAAACACGAAAAAATTGACTTTTTGCAAAATTTCACGGAAACGTTATTTTCGTGTTTTACACACACAAACGCTATCTAATGAAGCTATTTGGATGTATTTAAGTATATTTCGATATATGGCACATAATTTAACGCAGAGGTTGTTAAATAAACCAGCAATACATAGTATAGTGCTTTCTACCTTGTTTGGACATTATGTCGTTAGAGGGCGCTGTTATCGAACTAATGTTGAATTTTTTAAAAATTTGCATATCACCCGATTAAGTTCTTATTAGCGCAGTTTGATAGATAGCACTGCCCTATGCCTATATAAAAAGTTTCATATCGCTGGAATCATTTTCCAGCGAGTATCAGCGTAATCGTGCAGTAAGAGTGAAAAGAAGCTGTTTTTGACTAAAAAACACGAAAAAATTGACTTTTTGCAAAATTTCACGGAAACGTTATTTTCGTGTTTTACACACACAAACGCTATCTAATAAAGCTATTTGAGTGTATTTAAGTATATTTCGATATATGGCACATAATTTAACGCAGAGGTTGTTAAATAAACCAGCAATACATAGTATAGTGCTTTCTACCTTGTTTGGACATTATGTCGTTAGAGGGCGCTGTTATCGAACTAATGTTGAATTTTTTAAAAATTTGCATATCACCCGATTAAGTTCTTATTAGCGCAGTTTGATAGATAGCACTGCCCTATGCCTATATAAAAAGTTTCATATCGCTGCAATCATTTTCCAGCGAGTATCAGCGTAATCGTGCTGTAAGAGTGAAAAGAAGCAGTTTTTCACTAAAAAACACGAAAAAATTGACTTTTTGCAAAATTTCACGGAAACGTTATTTTCGTGTTTTACACACACAAACGCTATCTAATGAAGCTATTTGGATGTATTTAAGTATATTTCGATATATGGCACATAATTTAACGCAGAGGTTGTTAAATAAACCAGCAATACATAGTATAGTGCTTTCTACATTGTTTGGACATTATGTCGTTAGAGGGCGCTGTTATCGAACTAATGTTGAATTTTTTAAAAATTTGCATATCACCCGATTAAGTTCTTATTAGCGCAGTTTGATAGATAGCACTGCCCTATGCCTATATAAAAAGTTTCATATCGCTGCAATCATTTTCCAGCGAGTATCAGCGTAATCGTGCTGTAAGAGTGAAAAGAAGCAGTTTTTCACTAAAAAACACGAAAAAATTGACTTTTTGCAAAATTTCACGGAAACGTTATTTTCGTGTTTTACACACACAAACGCTATCTAATGAAGCTATTTGAGTGTATTTAAGTATATTTCGATATATGGCACATAATTTAACGCAGAGGTTGTTAAATAAACCAGCAATACATAGTATAGTGCTTTCTACCTTGTTTGGACATTATGTCGTTAGAGGGCGCTGTTATCGAACTAATGTTGAATTTTTTAAAAATTTGCATATCACCCGATTAAGTTCTTATTAGCGCAGTTTGATAGATAGCACTGCCCTATGCCTATATAAAAAGTTTCATATCGCTGCAATCATTTTCCAGCGAGTATCAGCGTAATCGTGCTGTAAGAGTGAAAAGAAGCAGTTTTTCACTAAAAAACACGAAAAAATTGACTTTTTGCAAAATTTCACGGAAACGTTATTTTCGTGTTTTACACACACAAACGCTATCTAATGAAGCTATTTGGATGTATTTAAGTATATTTCGATATATGGCACATAATTTAACGCAGAGGTTGTTAAATAAACCAGCAATACATAGTATAGTGCTTTCTACCTTGTTTGGACATTATGTCGTTAGAGGGCGCTGTTATCGAACTAATGTTGAATTTTTTAAAAATTTGCATATCACCCGATTAAGTTCTTATTAGCGCAGTTTGATAGATAGCACTGCCCTATGCCTATATAAAAAGTTTCATATCGCTGGAATCATTTTCCAGCGAGTATCAGCGTAATCGTGCAGTAAGAGTGAAAAGAAGCTGTTTTTGACTAAAAAACACGAAAAAATTGACTTTTTGCAAAATTTCACGGAAACGTTATTTTCGTGTTTTACACACACAAACGCTATCTAATGAAGCTATTTGAGTGTATTTAAGTATATTTCGATATATGGCACATAATTTAACGCAGAGGTTGTTAAATAAACCAGCAATACATAGTATAGTGCTTTCTACATTGTTTGGACATTATGTCGTTAGAGGGCGCTGTTATCGAACTAATGTTGAATTTTTTAAAAATTTGCATATCACCCGATTAAGTTCTTATTAGCGCAGTTTGATAGATAGCACTGCCCTATGCCTATATAAAAAGTTTCATATCGCTGGAATCATTTTCCAGCGAGTATCAGCGTAATCGTGCAGTAAGAGTGAAAAGAAGCTGTTTTTGACTAAAAAACACGAAAAAATTGACTTTTTGCAAAATTTCACGGAAACGTTATTTTCGTGTTTTACACACACAAACGCTATCTAATGAAGCTATTTGAGTGTATTTAAGTATATTTCGATATATGGCACATAATTTAACGCAGAGGTTGTTAAATAAACCAGCAATACATAGTATAGTGCTTTCTACCTTGTTTGGACATTATGTCGTTAGAGGGCGCTGTTATCGAACTAATGTTGAATTTTTTAAAAATTTGCATATCACCCGATTAAGTTCTTATTAGCGCAGTTTGATAGATAGCACTGCCCTATGCCTATATAAAAAGTTTCATATCGCTGCAATCATTTTCCAGCGAGTATCAGCGTAATCGTGCTGTAAGAGTGAAAAGAAGCAGTTTTTCACTAAAAAACACGAAAAAATTGACTTTTTGCAAAATTTCACGGAAACGTTATTTTCGTGTTTTACACACACAAACGCTATCTAATGAAGCTATTTGGATGTATTTAAGTATATTTCGATATATGGCACATAATTTAACGCAGAGGTTGTTAAATAAACCAGCAATACATAGTATAGTGCTTTCTACCTTGTTTGGACATTATGTCGTTAGAGGGCGCTGTTATCGAACTAATGTTGAATTTTTTAAAAATTTGCATATCACCCGATTAAGTTCTTATTAGCGCAGTTTGATAGATAGCACTGCCCTATGCCTATATAAAAAGTTTCATATCGCTGCAATCATTTTCCAGCGAGTATCAGCGTAATCGTGCTGTAAGAGTGAAAAGAAGCAGTTTTTCACTAAAAAACACGAAAAAATTGACTTTTTGCAAAATTTCACGGAAACGTTATTTTCGTGTTTTACACACACAAACGCTATCTAATGAAGCTATTTGGATGTATTTAAGTATATTTCGATATATGGCACATAATTTAACGCAGAGGTTGTTAAATAAACCAGCAATACATAGTATAGTGCTTTCTACATTGTTTGGACATTATGTCGTTAGAGGGCGCTGTTATCGAACTAATGTTGAATTTTTTAAAAATTTGCATATCACCCGATTAAGTTCTTATTAGCGCAGTTTGATAGATAGCACTGCCCTATGCCTATATAAAAAGTTTCATATCGCTGGAATCATTTTCCAGCGAGTATCAGCGTAATCGTGCAGTAAGAGTGAAAAGAAGCTGTTTTTGACTAAAAAACACGAAAAAATTGACTTTTTGCAAAATTTCACGGAAACGTTATTTTCGTGTTTTACACACACAAACGCTATCTAATGAAGCTATTTGAGTGTATTTAAGTATATTTCGATATATGGCACATAATTTAACGCAGAGGTTGTTAAATAAACCAGCAATACATAGTATAGTGCTTTCTACCTTGTTTGGACATTATGTCGTTAGAGGGCGCTGTTATCGAACTAATGTTGAATTTTTTAAAAATTTGCATATCACCCGATTAAGTTCTTATTAGCGCAGTTTGATAGATAGCACTGCCCTATGCCTATATAAAAAGTTTCATATCGCTGGAATCATTTTCCAGCGAGTATCAGCGTAATCGTGCTGTAAGAGTGAAAAGAAGCAGTTTTTCACTAAAAAACACGAAAAAATTGACTTTTTGCAAAATTTCACGGAAACGTTATTTTCGTGTTTTACACACACAAACGCTATCTAATGAAGCTATTTGGATGTATTTAAGTATATTTCGATATATGGCACATAATTTAACGCAGAGGTTGTTAAATAAACCAGCAATACATAGTATAGTGCTTTCTACCTTGTTTGGACATTATGTCGTTAGAGGGCGCTGTTATCGAACTAATGTTGAATTTTTTAAAAATTTGCATATCACCCGATTAAGTTCTTATTAGCGCAGTTTGATAGATAGCACTGCCCTATGCCTATATAAAAAGTTTCATATCGCTGCAATCATTTTCCAGCGAGTATCAGCGTAATCGTGCAGTAAGAGTGAAAAGAAGCAGTTTTTCACTAAAAAACACGAAAAAATTGACTTTTTGCAAAATTTCACGGAAACGTTATTTTCGTGTTTTACACACACAAACGCTATCTAATGAAGCTATTTGGATGTATTTAAGTATATTTCGATATATGGCACATAATTTAACGCAGAGGTTGTTAAATAAACCAGCAATACATAGTATAGTGCTTTCTACATTGTTTGGACATTATGTCGTTAGAGGGCGCTGTTATCGAACTAATGTTGAATTTTTTAAAAATTTGCATATCACCCGATTAAGTTCTTATTAGCGCAGTTTGATAGATAGCACTGCCCTATGCCTATATAAAAAGTTTCATATCGCTGGAATCATTTTCCAGCGAGTATCAGCGTAATCGTGCAGTAAGAGTGAAAAGAAGCTGTTTTTGACTAAAAAACACGAAAAAATTGACTTTTTGCAAAATTTCACGGAAACGTTATTTTCGTGTTTTACACACACAAACGCTATCTAATGAAGCTATTTGAGTGTATTTAAGTATATTTCGATATATGGCACATAATTTAACGCAGAGGTTGTTAAATAAACCAGCAATACATAGTATAGTGCTTTCTACCTTGTTTGGACATTATGTCGTTAGAGGGCGCTGTTATCGAACTAATGTTGAATTTTTTAAAAATTTGCATATCACCCGATTAAGTTCTTATTAGCGCAGTTTGATAGATAGCACTGCCCTATGCCTATATAAAAAGTTTCATATCGCTGGAATCATTTTCCAGCGAGTATCAGCGTAATCGTGCAGTAAGAGTGAAAAGAAGCAGTTTTTCACTAAAAAACACGAAAAAATTGACTTTTTGCAAAATTTCACGGAAACGTTATTTTCGTGTTTTACACACACAAACGCTATCTAATGAAGCTATTTGGATGTATTTAAGTATATTTCGATATATGGCACATAATTTAACGCAGAGGTTGTTAAATAAACCAGCAATACATAGTATAGTGCTTTCTACATTGTTTGGACATTATGTCGTTAGAGGGCGCTGTTATCGAACTAATGTTGAATTTTTTAAAAATTTGCATATCACCCGATTAAGTTCTTATTAGCGCAGTTTGATAGATAGCACTGCCCTATGCCTATATAAAAAGTTTCATATCGCTGGAATCATTTTCCAGCGAGTATCAGCGTAATCGTGCAGTAAGAGTGAAAAGAAGCTGTTTTTGACTAAAAAACACGAAAAAATTGACTTTTTGCAAAATTTCACGGAAACGTTATTTTCGTGTTTTACACACACAAACGCTATCTAATGAAGCTATTTGAGTGTATTTAAGTATATTTCGATATATGGCACATAATTTAACGCAGAGGTTGTTAAATAAACCAGCAATACATAGTATAGTGCTTTCTACCTTGTTTGGACATTATGTCGTTAGAGGGCGCTGTTATCGAACTAATGTTGAATTTTTTAAAAATTTGCATATCACCCGATTAAGTTCTTATTAGCGCAGTTTGATAGATAGCACTGCCCTATGCCTATATAAAAAGTTTCATATCGCTGGAATCATTTTCCAGCGAGTATCAGCGTAATCGTGCAGTAAGAGTGAAAAGAAGCAGTTTTTCACTAAAAAACACGAAAAAATTGACTTTTTGCAAAATTTCACGGAAACGTTATTTTCGTGTTTTACACACACAAACGCTATCTAATGAAGCTATTTGGATGTATTTAAGTATATTTCGATATATGGCACATAATTTAACGCAGAGGTTGTTAAATAAACCAGCAATACATAGTATAGTGCTTTCTACCTTGTTTGGACATTATGTCGTTAGAGGGCGCTGTTATCGAACTAATGTTGAATTTTTTAAAAATTTGCATATCACCCGATTAAGTTCTTATTAGCGCAGTTTGATAGATAGCACTGCCCTATGCCTATATAAAAAGTTTCATATCGCTGCAATCATTTTCCAGCGAGTATCAGCGTAATCGTGCTGTAAGAGTGAAAAGAAGCAGTTTTTCACTAAAAAACACGAAAAAATTGACTTTTTGCAAAATTTCACGGAAACGTTATTTTCGTGTTTTACACACACAAACGCTATCTAATGAAGCTATTTGGATGTATTTAAGTATATTTCGATATATGGCACATAATTTAACGCAGAGGTTGTTAAATAAACCAGCAATACATAGTATAGTGCTTTCTACATTGTTTGGACATTATGTCGTTAGAGGGCGCTGTTATCGAACTAATGTTGAATTTTTTAAAAATTTGCATATCACCCGATTAAGTTCTTATTAGCACAGTTTGATAGATAGCACTGCCCTATGCCTATATAAAAAGTTTCATATCGCTGGAATCATTTTCCAGCGAGTATCAGCGTAATCGTGCAGTAAGAGTGAAAAGAAGCTGTTTTTGACTAAAAAACACGAAAAAATTGACTTTTTGCAAAATTTCACGGAAACGTTATTTTCGTGTTTTACACACACAAACGCTATCTAATGAAGCTATTTGAGTGTATTTAAGTATATTTCGATATATGGCACATAATTTAACGCAGAGGTTGTTAAATAAACCAGCAATACATAGTATAGTGCTTTCTACCTTGTTTGGACATTATGTCGTTAGAGGGCGCTGTTATCGAACTAATGTTGAATTTTTTAAAAATTTGCATATCACCCGATTAAGTTCTTATTAGCGCAGTTTGATAGATAGCACTGCCCTATGCCTATATAAAAAGTTTCATATCGCTGCAATCATTTTCCAGCGAGTATCAGCGTAATCGTGCTGTAAGAGTGAAAAGAAGCAGTTTTTCACTAAAAAACACGAAAAAATTGACTTTTTGCAAAATTTCACGGAAACGTTATTTTCGTGTTTTACACACACAAACGCTATCTAATGAAGCTATTTGGATGTATTTAAGTATATTTCGATATATGGCACATAATTTAACGCAGAGGTTGTTAAATAAACCAGCAATACATAGTATAGTGCTTTCTACATTGTTTGGACATTATGTCGTTAGAGGGCGCTGTTATCGAACTAATGTTGAATTTTTTAAAAATTTGCATATCACCCGATTAAGTTCTTATTAGCACAGTTTGATAGATAGCACTGCCCTATGCCTATATAAAAAGTTTCATATCGCTGGAATCATTTTCCAGCGAGTATCAGCGTAATCGTGCAGTAAGAGTGAAAAGAAGCTGTTTTTGACTAAAAAACACGAAAAAATTGACTTTTTGCAAAATTTCACGGAAACGTTATTTTCGTGTTTTACACACACAAACGCTATCTAATGAAGCTATTTGAGTGTATTTAAGTATATTTCGATATATGGCACATAATTTAACGCAGAGGTTGTTAAATAAACCAGCAATACATAGTATAGTGCTTTCTACATTGTTTGGACATTATGTCGTTAGAGGGCGCTGTTATCGAACTAATGTTGAATTTTTTAAAAATTTGCATATCACCCGATTAAGTTCTTATTAGCGCAGTTTGATAGATAGCACTGCCCTATGCCTATATAAAAAGTTTCATATCGCTGCAATCATTTTCCAGCGAGTATCAGCGTAATCGTGCTGTAAGAGTGAAAAGAAGCAGTTTTTCACTAAAAAACACGAAAAAATTGACTTTTTGCAAAATTTCACGGAAACGTTATTTTCGTGTTTTACACACACAAACGCTATCTAATGAAGCTATTTGAGTGTATTTAAGTATATTTCGATATATGGCACATAATTTAACGCAGAGGTTGTTAAATAAACCAGCAATACATAGTATAGTGCTTTCTACCTTGTTTGGACATTATGTCGTTAGAGGGCGCTGTTATCGAACTAATGTTGAATTTTTTAAAAATTTGCATATCACCCGATTAAGTTCTTATTAGCGCAGTTTGATAGATAGCACTGCCCTATGCCTATATAAAAAGTTTCATATCGCTGCAATCATTTTCCAGCGAGTATCAGCGTAATCGTGCAGTAAGAGTGAAAAGAAGCAGTTTTTCACTAAAAAACACGAAAAAATTGACTTTTTGCAAAATTTCACGGAAACGTTATTTTCGTGTTTTACACACACAAACGCTATCTAATGAAGCTATTTGGATGTATTTAAGTATATTTCGATATATGGCACATAATTTAACGCAGAGGTTGTTAAATAAACCAGCAATACATAGTATAGTGCTTTCTACCTTGTTTGGACATTATGTCGTTAGAGGGCGCTGTTATCGAACTAATGTTGAATTTTTTAAAAATTTGCATATCACCCGATTAAGTTCTTATTAGCGCAGTTTGATAGATAGCACTGCCCTATGCCTATATAAAAAGTTTCATATCGCTGGAATCATTTTCCAGCGAGTATCAGCGTAATCGTGCAGTAAGAGTGAAAAGAAGCTGTTTTTGACTAAAAAACACGAAAAAATTGACTTTTTGCAAAATTTCACGGAAACGTTATTTTCGTGTTTTACACACACAAACGCTATCTAATGAAGCTATTTGAGTGTATTTAAGTATATTTCGATATATGGCACATAATTTAACGCAGAGGTTGTTAAATAAACCAGCAATACATAGTATAGTGCTTTCTACCTTGTT
The DNA here is from genome assembly GCF_054136105.1 of Typopeltis vanoorti. Lineage (NCBI taxonomy): Eukaryota > Metazoa > Arthropoda > Arachnida > Uropygi > Thelyphonidae > Typopeltis > Typopeltis vanoorti. The sequence continues at coordinate 34,068,778 of NC_143566.1, read as the reverse complement.
TGGACATTATGTCGTTAGAGGGCGCTGTTATCGAACTAATGTTGAATTTTTTAAAAATTTGCATATCACCCGATTAAGTTCTTATTAGCGCAGTTTGATAGATAGCACTGCCCTATGCCTATATAAAAAGTTTCATATCGCTGGAATCATTTTCCAGCGAGTATCAGCGTAATCGTGCAGTAAGAGTGAAAAGAAGCAGTTTTTCACTAAAAAACACGAAAAAATTGACTTTTTGCAAAATTTCACGGAAACGTTATTTTCGTGTTTTACACACACAAACGCTATCTAATGAAGCTATTTGGATGTATTTAAGTATATTTCGATATATGGCACATAATTTAACGCAGAGGTTGTTAAATAAACCAGCAATACATAGTATAGTGCTTTCTACCTTGTTTGGACATTATGTCGTTAGAGGGCGCTGTTATCGAACTAATGTTGAATTTTTTAAAAATTTGCATATCACCCGATTAAGTTCTTATTAGCGCAGTTTGATAGATAGCACTGCCCTATGCCTATATAAAAAGTTTCATATCGCTGGAATCATTTTCCAGCGAGTATCAGCGTAATCGTGCAGTAAGAGTGAAAAGAAGCAGTTTTTCACTAAAAAACACGAAAAAATTGACTTTTTGCAAAATTTCACGGAAACGTTATTTTCGTGTTTTACACACACAAACGCTATCTAATGAAGCTATTTGAGTGTATTTAAGTATATTTCGATATATGGCACATAATTTAACGCAGAGGTTGTTAAATAAACCAGCAATACATAGTATAGTGCTTTCTACATTGTTTGGACATTATGTCGTTAGAGGGCGCTGTTATCGAACTAATGTTGAATTTTTTAAAAATTTGCATATCACCCGATTAAGTTCTTATTAGCGCAGTTTGATAGATAGCACTGCCCTATGCCTATATAAAAAGTTTCATATCGCTGGAATCATTTTCCAGCGAGTATCAGCGTAATCGTGCAGTAAGAGTGAAAAGAAGCTGTTTTTGACTAAAAAACACGAAAAAATTGACTTTTTGCAAAATTTCACGGAAACGTTATTTTCGTGTTTTACACACACAAACGCTATCTAATGAAGCTATTTGAGTGTATTTAAGTATATTTCGTTATATGGCACATAATTTAACGCAGAGGTTGTTAAATAAACCAGCAATACATAGTATAGTGCTTTCTACCTTGTTTGGACATTATGTCGTTAGAGGGCGCTGTTATCGAACTAATGTTGAATTTTTTAAAAATTTGCATATCACCCGATTAAGTTCTTATTAGCGCAGTTTGATAGATAGCACTGCCCTATGCCTATATAAAAAGTTTCATATCGCTGCAATCATTTTCCAGCGAGTATCAGCGTAATCGTGCTGTAAGAGTGAAAAGAAGCAGTTTTTCACTAAAAAACACGAAAAAATTGACTTTTTGCAAAATTTCACGGAAACGTTATTTTCGTGTTTTACACACACAAACGCTATCTAATGAAGCTATTTGGATGTATTTAAGTATATTTCGATATATGGCACATAATTTAACGCAGAGGTTGTTAAATAAACCAGCAATACATAGTATAGTGCTTTCTACATTGTTTGGACATTATGTCGTTAGAGGGCGCTGTTATCGAACTAATGTTGAATTTTTTAAAAATTTGCATATCACCCGATTAAGTTCTTATTAGCGCAGTTTGATAGATAGCACTGCCCTATGCCTATATAAAAAGTTTCATATCGCTGGAATCATTTTCCAGCGAGTATCAGCGTAATCGTGCAGTAAGAGTGAAAAGAAGCTGTTTTTGACTAAAAAACACGAAAAAATTGACTTTTTGCAAAATTTCACGGAAACGTTATTTTCGTGTTTTACACACACAAACGCTATCTAATGAAGCTATTTGAGTGTATTTAAGTATATTTCGATATATGGCACATAATTTAACGCAGAGGTTGTTAAATAAACCAGCAATACATAGTATAGTGCTTTCTACCTTGTTTGGACATTATGTCGTTAGAGGGCGCTGTTATCGAACTAATGTTGAATTTTTTAAAAATTTGCATATCACCCGATTAAGTTCTTATTAGCGCAGTTTGATAGATAGCACTGCCCTATGCCTATATAAAAAGTTTCATATCGCTGCAATCATTTTCCAGCGAGTATCAGCGTAATCGTGCTGTAAGAGTGAAAAGAAGCAGTTTTTCACTAAAAAACACGAAAAAATTGACTTTTTGCAAAATTTCACGGAAACGTTATTTTCGTGTTTTACACACACAAACGCTATCTAATGAAGCTATTTGGATGTATTTAAGTATATTTCGATATATGGCACATAATTTAACGCAGAGGTTGTTAAATAAACCAGCAATACATAGTATAGTGCTTTCTACATTGTTTGGACATTATGTCGTTAGAGGGCGCTGTTATCGAACTAATGTTGAATTTTTTAAAAATTTGCATATCACCCGATTAAGTTCTTATTAGCGCAGTTTGATAGATAGCACTGCCCTATGCCTATATAAAAAGTTTCATATCGCTGGAATCATTTTCCAGCGAGTATCAGCGTAATCGTGCTGTAAGAGTGAAAAGAAGCAGTTTTTCACTAAAAAACACGAAAAAATTGACTTTTTGCAAAATTTCACGGAAACGTTATTTTCGTGTTTTACACACACAAACGCTATCTAATGAAGCTATTTGGATGTATTTAAGTATATTTCGATATATGGCACATAATTTAACGCAGAGGTTGTTAAATAAACCAGCAATACATAGTATAGTGCTTTCTACATTGTTTGGACATTATGTCGTTAGAGGGCGCTGTTATCGAACTAATGTTGAATTTTTTAAAAATTTGCATATCACCCGATTAAGTTCTTATTAGCGCAGTTTGATAGATAGCACTGCCCTATGCCTATATAAAAAGTTTCATATCGCTGGAATCATTTTCCAGCGAGTATCAGCGTAATCGTGCAGTAAGAGTGAAAAGAAGCTGTTTTTGACTAAAAAACACGAAAAAATTGACTTTTTGCAAAATTTCACGGAAACGTTATTTTCGTGTTTTACACACACAAACGCTATCTAATGAAGCTATTTGAGTGTATTTAAGTATATTTCGTTATATGGCACATAATTTAACGCAGAGGTTGTTAAATAAACCAGCAATACATAGTATAGTGCTTTCTACCTTGTTTGGACATTATGTCGTTAGAGGGCGCTGTTATCGAACTAATGTTGAATTTTTTAAAAATTTGCATATCACCCGATTAAGTTCTTATTAGCGCAGTTTGATAGATAGCACTGCCCTATGCCTATATAAAAAGTTTCATATCGCTGCAATCATTTTCCAGCGAGTATCAGCGTAATCGTGCTGTAAGAGTGAAAAGAAGCAGTTTTTCACTAAAAAACACGAAAAAATTGACTTTTTGCAAAATTTCACGGAAACGTTATTTTCGTGTTTTACACACACAAACGCTATCTAATGAAGCTATTTGGATGTATTTAAGTATATTTCGATATATGGCACATAATTTAACGCAGAGGTTGTTAAATAAACCAGCAATACATAGTATAGTGCTTTCTACCTTGTTTGGACATTATGTCGTTAGAGGGCGCTGTTATCGAACTAATGTTGAATTTTTTAAAAATTTGCATATCACCCGATTAAGTTCTTATTAGCGCAGTTTGATAGATAGCACTGCCCTATGCCTATATAAAAAGTTTCATATCGCTGGAATCATTTTCCAGCGAGTATCAGCGTAATCGTGCAGTAAGAGTGAAAAGAAGCAGTTTTTCACTAAAAAACACGAAAAAATTGACTTTTTGCAAAATTTCACGGAAACGTTATTTTCGTGTTTTACACACACAAACGCTATCTAATGAAGCTATTTGGATGTATTTAAGTATATTTCGATATATGGCACATAATTTAACGCAGAGGTTGTTAAATAAACCAGCAATACATAGTATAGTGCTTTCTACATTGTTTGGACATTATGTCGTTAGAGGGCGCTGTTATCGAACTAATGTTGAATTTTTTAAAAATTTGCATATCACCCGATTAAGTTCTTATTAGCGCAGTTTGATAGATAGCACTGCCCTATGCCTATATAAAAAGTTTCATATCGCTGGAATCATTTTCCAGCGAGTATCAGCGTAATCGTGCAGTAAGAGTGAAAAGAAGCTGTTTTTGACTAAAAAACACGAAAAAATTGACTTTTTGCAAAATTTCACGGAAACGTTATTTTCGTGTTTTACACACACAAACGCTATCTAATGAAGCTATTTGAGTGTATTTAAGTATATTTCGATATATGGCACATAATTTAACGCAGAGGTTGTTAAATAAACCAGCAATACATAGTATAGTGCTTTATACCTTGTTTGGACATTATGTCGTTAGAGGGCGCTGTTATCGAACTAATGTTGAATTTTTTAAAAATTTGCATATCACCCGATTCATCCGTTTTACCGACTGCGGAATTTATGTTTGATTCTTGCCGCCCATTTCTCCACTGACCTTCAAGTTCGCCTAAGACTGAACTTGTAAACAAAAGGGCTCTCTTACACTTTAATCAGAACACTAACATCAAATAACCTTCCGATGGCAAGGCATTGCCCTTGGCTTTACCATTTTACATTCTTTGTTTATGTGATGAGCAAGCTAATTCCCTTTGGGCTTTATACATCAGTTGTTTTTAGTATTCTATTTACAATAACAACCATGTTATTTTTACAAATTCTTCTAGATGTGACCTCTGTAAAGGTCAGTGCAATAAAAAAAATAAACATTTAGGCTGCATAGAATTTTACAGTCTAACAAAGTGAAAATAAACTTCCAACATCTTTCTCTAAATTCAGAGTAAATTAATCTAAAGGTGTACCACTTCAAATAAGGTGGTACACCTTTTGGCAACTCGTATAAGTAAATATGACGTCTCCATTACTTCTGCCTTAGTATCACCACTTCTGGGTCTGCCCCCCCCCCCACTGACGAGACCTCAATAAAGGTCGAAACCGGTCTTAGCATTTGACCTTCCATTAATGCATAGCATTATACATGTCCGCAAGGAGATGTGCTTTGTAATATGGGAGATACTGAGACAAAGAGTGATGAGGGCTAGGTCCACCTTTACTACGAGTTGGCTCAGTCCTGAACTACTTCAGGCCCAAACTTTGTTTGCCTACACTTAGGTAAACGATTAAATTAAATTTATTACAACCAGACACATGTTTTCTTTCATTTTTAACAACGGATAATTCTCAAGAATGGGTTACTTGTTCACTGATGCTTGAAGTCAAAGAGGCTTCAAGCATCTTTGATGTCAGCAATTGTATGTTTGAGGTGATTTACGAGAGGAAAGTGAAATTGATTTTATTTTCAGTAAAGGAATATCTCAGCAGTTGCAACAGCTAGTAAATAAAGAAATGATAAGAGGAGACACGACCCATCATGGTATTGTTCCTTGTTATCTGTTGAGTTTGTGGTATTCCCAGATAAAGTATTCTATACACGTAGCCAATACAGATTACATTAATCTTCTTAAAGCAATGGGAGTCTTGCAGAAAATTTCGGAGTAATATTGGTGATTTTCCCCTGTTTAAATTTTCATACAAAGAAATACCTAAAGTGAATTGGAATGGTTAGTGATGCTCTTACGCTTCTCTCTCTGATCTACATGTCGTGGTTTAGTATTACTGTAAGGAGTATGAAAATTCACGCAACATTTTAAGCGTAAAACATTTTAAGCGATTCAAAATGCATTCCACGAAGAACCTTAAACAATAGTAACAATTAAACAAGTGACATTAAACAAGAGTGAGACAGAGTTGTAGAGCAAATGCCCTACCTCAATGTGTCTTTGGACTCCCTGGAGGTGTCAAATAATCATCGGAACAAATTAATTTTTAAGATAAATTTTAATCATCCATTATCCAACTTAATTCATTCAAGGAACGTCTCACTTCAATATTCAGTAAGATTCTGACTGACTTTGTTTCCCAAAAGAATTCCTTCAACAAAAATTTCCGGAAAAAAAAATAATAATCGTCTTCAATATAGTAACGTCAAAAACTGGATGTCGTGTGGTAAAACTCCTAAAGAGCAAATTAAGAAACACTCAATTTAATGGAGTATCCCTCTCAGCGAAGTCGTCACGTGCATCAGCTTAACCACATGCGTTATTAAATATTGCTAGTTAATAAAGGTCTTCCTCTTTCGCACCTAATTATAGTTAGGCAAGATCCAGCATCGAACAACCTCGAATCCGTCTTCACTTTCATGTCCCTGTCATTAACAAAATAATTAAATTATAAATAATATTTATCGTAAAATTTTGTCATAAATTCAATTTAATTTCAACTATTTACTCTCATTAGAACAACGTAACAAATGCTTATTTTGGATAAATAAACGTATGATAATTATCCATACTTCTAACGAGCTTGTATAATTAGAATAAATAGTACTTTCATGGAATTGTTTTCAATAAGTAGCCTGGTGGGCATTGCCTTGAACTTATACTTTATTTCAAAAAATTTATAATAAAGTTATTCGAAATATAGATTCACAGGGTTTCTTTATTATATCATGTATGAAGTTATACTATAAATTAAATCAGTTATACTATAAAATAAATATTATATTACCAAGTGAAAAATAAATTCTACATCTATCTCGAATCCAGGATGTTTTCATAAGTTATGACACTTTTTTTCACTTGTATATGAGTAATATATGATTTTCTGCATTACAGAAGTCATATATTAGTATGACTTCTGCAATTCAGAAGCCCTTGGTAACTCTTCTTGGTCTGGCTCCTACTGATAATTATGATCTCAATATATCTCTTCTGGGTTTTGTTCCCACTAATAGAATTTATTAATGTTTGTATATGAATTTTCTTGATTCCTGGAGTGTAGATGTTTTTGTTGTTTTTTGCCTGTCACTAAGGGAAGCCACCGCTGAGTCTCCTTTCCTGGAGTGATTGGGTGTAGGAGTGATGAGTTCAGTAGTGATCATTTACAGTTACTCAGTGAGATTACTAGTGATATTGTTGATCACTAAGTTTTTGGAGAGATATCCCCGCACTTTAAAATACTTCAATAAAGGTAGAGACCGGTCTGAGTAGTGGCCCTTCCCATAATGCAGAGCATTATATACATCTGAAAGTGTGCTTTGAATTATGGGATACTAAAGCATTTGATATGCGCTATTTGCCTCTGTATACAAGTAGCTCAGGCGTGAAGATACTTCACGCGAAAAGATGCTTACACTTGAATAACAGGATTAAACTAAGAATATAATTTCTGGGATCTTTAACTTATAACAGACTGTTCTCTCTCTGGAACTTCAGAACTGATATACTGAAGCCGACGCAACGACACTTACGGTATCCATAACAATTGTGACGTGTGGTGTGATGGCTTTCATGGTTGTTCGGTGGGAGTGGGAAAATTCGTAATAAACTGGCCCTTGAAGTTTAGGATTATAGTATATAAGTTAATATCGGCTGTATGCACAATATTAGCTTTAAAGTGTAGTCTTGGAAAAAGTTCTTTTGCTGCCGTTTGTTTATAATTCTAATATGATTTCAAAGCTAAAGCAACACAAAGTTATAACATGCGTATAAAATATTAAATTATTAACGAAAATTAATTTACAAATCACGAAACAAAACGAATAGGAATAGGAAGAAAACAACATTTTAATGTAAGAAACTTTCTTTCGGAGCATGTAATGGAATAGTTTGCAAGTCTGTTCTTTTTTAACTGATTTTTATGAATTCTGAAAATAGAATATTTTAAAAAATATTTCTTGTTATTCATACCAAATTTAAACGGATATGATAAGAAACAGCGTGTAGATGAAAGGAAAATATTCAAGTTTTGGAAATTCATCAGCAATGGCAATATGAAAAATAACATGTTTTTAGCCATGGTTTAGTTTTTTTTTTTTAATTATTAATGATATTGGTGAAAAAATTCAGCAGCAGTCGATGGGAGTCTTATCTTAAATGGCATCTTATATTAATATTTTCAAGACGTAATTTACAACGTACGCTTTAGTCGAAGTGATATCCATCTTACCAATGAAATAGTCAGTTTATTTCCATTAAGAACAACGCAATTTAGTCCTAATGAATGAAATATAAGAAACATTATACTGTTTGTACTTACATTAATAACCTACGTAGGAATTATGAGATTCTTTTTTATTAGAAATTATAGTGCAACTTATATTTTACTTTGAATAATTAGTTAAATATTTTATATCTTAGAAAGCTATATCTTATCCAATATCATAATAGTACTGTTAAGTTATGGCAGGATTCTTTTAAATGGCGTTGATGACTTATTTAACTATCGTACTATACAATAGTATACTATACAATATAAGGGTTGATATTATTAGTGTAACAAACTATACTGCAACCGATATGAATAATCACTGAAGATAAACACATATGGAAACGTACATATTTCAACTTTTTATTCTGATGGGAATTGTACCATTAAATCTCTAAAGATACATTCCTTTAATCGTTAGAAAAGTTTCAATTGTTAGATAGCTATAAATCGAAAGAATAAAAACATGCTGTTTTTATTCTTTAAAAACACGGTTCTCTCTAGAACTTCAGAAAGGATATACTAAAGCCGACTATGCGCAAAGTCACTTACCGTATCCATGTATTTATTATTTAGTTCATTAGCACACTATCCAGCAGTTTTTGGCCATAACAATTGTGACGTGTGATGTGATGCTTTCATGGTTGTTCGGTGGCATGGGCAAATTCGTAATAAACTGGCCAAGTTTAGGATTATAGTATAATATATTATTGATCACAATTTACTCGATAGAAATTGTATATAAAAATGAATTTAAATGACTCTATACCGAGAAAGAAAAGTTTAATGTTAAGATACGACTAGTTTCGTTGAAATTCAACTTCTTCAGGTATCACAGACAAAGAATTAAATAAAAAATAACAGAGATATGATAAAATGCATTAACAGATCTAGTATAAAACACACAAGTACTTTTGTTTTTAAAATCGATATTCTGATGAAACTTGTTGAGGTGGTCCAGAAAAAATATACTAGATCTGTTAATGCATTTTATTATGTCTCTGTTATTTTTTATTTAATTCTTTGCCTGTGATACATTTCAACGAAACTAGTCGTATCTTAACATTAAACTTTTCTTTCTCGGCATATAATCATTTAAATTTATATATATATATATATATATATATATGTAGAAAGTATTTTTACCTTGGGTATAAATATGTTAAAGATTAAAGATACCAAGCAATTTTAAACCTGGTTTTACTCCATTTCCCAAGTAAGCAAACAGACTAAAAGTCAAGTTTGCGCCTGCAATTGATGCAAGTCTAACTGATCCCACGGGTAGTGCAGGATCAGGGCAACTCGTAGCAAAGGTGGAACAAGCTCCGATCACTAATCTTAATATTTACCCTTAATGCCAAAACACATCTCCAAGAAGGGGATGTATGATGTTTTGTATTAAAGGCAAGGGGCCACTACCCAGACCGGTTTCGACCTTTATTGAGGTCTCGTCAGTGGGAGCTAGGCTAGAAATACCAAGATTTAGTAATACTGAGCTTGTAAGTATTTCGCCAAAACAAGTTACCATAAGGTGTTTTAACCTTATTAAATAAAAATCTCTGGAGGAGATATAAATGTAGAAAGTATTTTTACCTTGGGTATAAATATGTTAAAGATTAAAGATACCAAGCAATTTTAAACCTGGTTTTACTCCATTTCCCAAGTAAGCAAACAGACTAAAAGTCAAGTTTGCGCCTGCAATTGATGCAAGTCTAACTGATCCCACGGGTAGTGCAGGATCAGGGCAACTCGTGGCAAAGGTGGAACAAGCTCCGATCACTAATCTTAATATTTACCCTTAATGCCAAAACACATCTCCAAGAAGGGGATGTATGATGTTTTGTATTAAAGGCAAGGGGCCACTACCCAGACCGGTTTCGACCTTTATTGAGGTCTCGTCAGTGGGAGCTAGGCTAGAAATACCAAGATTTAGTAATACTGAGCTTGTAAGTATTTCGCCAAAACAAGTTACCATAAGGTGTTTTAACCTTATTAAATAAAAATCTCTGGAGGAGATATAAATGTAGAAAGTATTTTTACCTTGGGTATAAATATGTTAAAGATTAAAGATACCAAGCAATTTTAAACCTGGTTTTACTCCATTTCCCAAGTAAGCAAACAGACTAATATACACTACCAATTTTTTTTAATTACTTTTCTTTAATTTCCAAACTAAGTCCGTGTTCTTTAGTAATCACAATTAAGTAGTACATGAAATTTGAACAAGCAAATTATTTTTCTCTTAGTGCTTAAATTTCATTAACTCTCACGAAATCAGCGTGTAATATATTATCTCACGATGAGATTGTATTAGCGACCTGACTCACTGCTTGACAGGAGAATCTTGTATTTTCTGTTTCTTGTGGAGTTAAAAAAAATTTTACTCTCGCCTTTTTTGTTATCTCCCGAGCATCCTGTACACCTCGTCTCCCATTATTAGACGGTCACCTTCATCTACTTAACTTAAGAGCTTGAATTCCTTCTCCCTTTTAACATCATCCGAGCGCAGATGTTTCTGATTTAAAATATTCTCTTTTTGACTAACATTCAAAAGATTTTTTTTTCTTTGGTAGTGATTATATGGTTTTATATCTAAAAGGGAAAATTTTCCCATTTATAAGAAAAGTACTAGGATGTGCAGCAAACACGTAATAGAAACAAAAACTATTTTGTAAGCTACAAGAAATGTTGTTCAACAAAGAGGTAGAGGAAATAATACTTCCATGAACAATGGTTTCAGTGATAAATTAATTTGCGTTATTTGAAAAACAAATCGTGCAGTTAGGAACAATGTAGTGGATTTTTTCTGCAAACAATGCAGTTTTTGGTGAAAAATCTCATATCTCATTTGTGAATGCAATAAACAGCAGAAGACTAGAACGTACCGTACACAATAGAAGCTGATAACATCGATTAAAGGTTTTAATGTACTATTTTGCATCAATGAACACTCAAATTCACAATACGGATTTTATTATGAAAAAAAATATTGCTGCATTTAAAACAGACAACAATATAACACATTTTGTTGCAAGTGTAAAGAGTGCAACGTTTTTTGTTGCAGATGGATACCGTTGGCAACAATAAGTTTCCTTGCAGTTAAGTAGTATCTACGCCAATGATTGGAAAACACAATGAAAAAAATCAGGGAACATAAAATTAAAATTG